>NW_010322364.1:22653-43852 GCF_000700745.2 Antrostomus carolinensis
CAACAAGGCCAAGTGCCGGGTCCTGCACTTGGGTCACAACAACCCCATGCAACGCTACAAACTTGAAGAAGAGTGGCTGGAGAACTGCCTGGCAGGAAAGGACCTGGGGGTGTTGGTTGACAGCTGGCTGAACATGAGCCAGCAGTGTGCCCAGGTGGCCAAGAAGGCCACCGGCATCCTGGCTTCTATCAGAAACAGCATGGCCAGCAGGACCAGGGGAGTCATCCTTCCCCTGTACTCAGCATTGGTGAGGCTGCATCTTGAATACTGTGCCCAGTTTTGGGCCCTTCACTGCAAGAAGGACATTCAGGCACTGGAGCGTGTCCGGAGAAGGGCAACGAAGCTGGTGAAGGGGCTGGAGAACAAGTCTTATGAGAACCAGCTGAGGGAACTGGCGTTGTTTAGTCTAGAGAAGAGGAGGCTGAGGGGAGACTTTATCACTGTCTACAACTACCTGAAAGGAGGTTGTAGTGGGGCGGGTGTGTGTCTTTTCTCCCAGGTAACTAGTGATAGAACAAGAGGAAATGGGCTCAAGTTGCACCAAGGGAGGTTCAGATTGGATGTTAGGAAATACTTCTTCACTGAAAAGGGCTATCAGGCACTGAGCTTCCTAGGGAGGTGGTTTAGTCACCATCCCTGGAAGTATTTAAAAGATGGGTAGATGGGGTGCGCAGGAATATGGTTTAGTAGTGGATAGGTACGGTTGGACTTGATCTCTAAGGTCTTTTCCAACCAAACGATGCTGTGATTCTGGATCAAAAGTAATGTTTTGTTTAGTCTGGAGCCAGGCAAATTAAACAGTAATGTGACGAAGCATGAACTTTCTCATTTACCTCAGTGGATGCTGAAGCCAGGTTCTGACCATATGAATGCCAACATTGTTAAACCTTTAACTGATGAACACATTAAAAGAAAATCTTATTTTTCTGTTTTTTTAAAGGAAATCTTGTAAAAAAAAAAAGTGTAGTCTATTAACTTGAAAAGATTGTAGCTTAAGGACTAAGACTAATACTAAATGTTCAGATAGACTGGTATCATAAGAAGATAATGTTTTCATTAATTAGAATTGTGAAATTCTAACATGAAGACAATACTATAGAGCTTATTTAACTTTTGTGTTGTGGTTTGTCATTTTTCTGTAAAACATGGTCTTAGGCACAAAAGTTGTATGTTGAACTAGAGTTGAACAGCTATATAATTATTTCCAAATGAATCCCTTTCAACAATATCTGACAGAAACACAAAGAATGGAAAATACTAGCCTGGGCCCTAGACACACCACAGTGTTCTTCCCTCCTGAGGTCACCTGAACCTCTGCCCCTTGAGCTTTACCAATGCACTTCTGCCCTCCTCCTCCTGGTGCACCCCTTCTGAGAAGATCTCCAGTGGGGCCAGCAGCAAAGTCTCACCTCAGGGTGAGTTAGTGGTTATCATCCAGGAACAGGAATAGGGGATGCTGCTTTTCTTCCCAGGGCATTTACGAGAATGAGTGGTCCAGGCTCATTGCATCTTCCATTTGCTACATAAATTCCTGTTTAATATTGCCTTTTCATTGGTTGTCTTTGTCAAATTCTAATGTGTCGCTAAACTGCTCTGAATTGTTGACTGATAACAACATGTTTGGGGAAAGATGGAAAAACAGGGAAGAAGGTAATGACTGTGATCGAGTCTTGATCTTGTGCGTGTAGCTTTTTCCTCATAACCTCTGTTCTTGTAAGCATGAGTTTGTTTTTATTATGGAATAAAGATAGAAATATGTGGACTAATGGAGACAGTCCAGATCACCAAAGTAGTCAGAAATTTAGAAATTATAGCCTATAGGAAAGAATAAAGGAGGAAATAAGATTGTTTGTGTTAGAGAGCAGGATAACGTAGAAAGACTTGGGGGACTTCAAATAGGCTGCTACAAAGAAAAGGGTAAGATTTCTAGTGTCCATACCCAAGAAACCAAAACATAACAGGATTAAATTGGAAGTGGAAAGATTTAGTATAGATTTGGTTTCATTTTACTTCAGTACTTTAGTTTGGCCAGAACAGATTCTGATGAGACTGAGCTGAAGCCATAAGAATAAAACATCAAACCTTACTTTCCTGTCTCCTTGCATCTTTCCATATTCTGTGGCGTTGTAAACAATCTTTAGGATTTAAAGTTCAAATTGTACTTCCGTAACTGGAGAGTTATAGATTAACAAGCAATTGCCTTGGATAAAATCATCTGTACTTTATTCCCATCCATGCCTGTTTTATGTTTTGTTCTTAATTGCAATACTACTTTGTAAGAGTTTTTAAAAGTGGTAGAAACTGTTAATATTTAAGAGATTATATATTTCTAGTCACAGAAATTTGTGAAATGTGTATTTGCCAGTGGATTGTGAACATAGATTTGTAGAGCAAGTCTCAGATTATAGGTTAAGGTTTTGTGTAGTCCTAATTAATTTTTTTTGTTTGTTTTTGTTTTGCAGGCATTCTTACTCTGTGTTGTCATTGTGTGTAGCTGCTAAAAGCACCAAGTGACAAAAGTAGTTTCCTGTGACAGGAGTGTTGGGAGCTAAGAGAATTGTGAAGTCAGGCAATGTAGACTGAAGCTATTTTACATTCATATTTAAATCACTGTGCAACAATAGTGATAATAAAGTGAGCAGTGGTTCACCAGGAAGAGCTGGCTTGGAAGTTTGAACATTTTTGCTTTATAGCCTTTATTTGCAGCCATGAAATTCTGCTCCACAGTTTCTAGTCATGAAGCAAGTTTTGGGGTTTTATTTTTATTATTTTTTTTTACCAGTAGACTCTGAAGGTGATTAAGGAAGTGCCAGATCCTATTGTTTTGGCCATTTCAAATGCAGAGTAATCTTTTATGATTTCCATCACACAAATCAAGATTTACAAGCCTCTTCTACATAGAGAAGATGCCAACCACTTTATACCTCTGTATCTATGATTCTATGATCTACACTCCATGCAAAAGACTTATACTAGTTTATAAATAATCCAGTGAGGTATCTAAATAGGCGCAGGGAAGATAGAAACATTTATAGTATATGCTTGTGCCAAAAATACTTTGTCTTTATTGAGAGATCTCTCTTTTTCTCATGGAAAATGGTAGCAAGATTTTTACCTGAAACAAGATCTGAAAATAGGTTTTGAAAAACTCAATAATAATAATAAACTTCTGGAACACCCTCCAAAACCTTGAACTTAACCAGATTTAATTCTATATATTTTATATTAATTGAACTGTTTCTCCTTCTGTGTCATGCCTTCTGATGTCATGCCTTTTCATGTTTGTGCTAATGCAGATAAGTGCCTGTTTAATGTGCTTACATGCTTTTCCTGTAGTGTATGTGTATTTTCCTGTAGTGTATGTGTTTTGTGCGTGGAAGTCTATTCAAATACATTAAAAGCATCTGAAATGCTGGGCACTGTTTATTACTTAACCAGTAATACATTTTTCCAAACTGCAGCTTGGAAACATTTTTCCAAACAGCAGAGGAAAGTTAAACTTTTAATAAATTTTGTTGTTGTTGGATAATTTATATATGAGGAATGAGAAATGATGGGAAGGGGCAACATTTTTAAGGTGCTGATTTTTTTTTTTATCAGCTATTAATTCTGAAATGTCATTTTCAGTAGAAATCTCATTTAAAAAAATAGAAGAAAGGATAAGATAGGTTTAAAATAGTTATATGTTGAGGAAAAAAAAAAAAAGCTTCCCTGAAAAAAGCACAAAAATGTCCATTATGGACTGATCTATATTAACATTTAGTACTTCAGTGTTTTCCTCAAACTGAGAAGTCTATTATTTTTATCACTTAAGTAACTGTCCCTTGTTAGACATTTAAGTCTTTCTGGGGAAGCAAGAAGAAAATAGGCAGAATCAAGAGCTCTTGCAATAGCAGCATTAGGGTGAAACACCCTGGATGTCAAACACCCAAAGCAAAACTGACAGAGGGCTCAGGTCATAGAAGTCGATGTTGTGTGCTCAGGCTGCCCAACACATGTACCGGTATGTCTGAGCCATGTGTGCTCTGACAGCTGTTGTCTGGAGAAGGTTCATTAATTCCAGAATAACAGTTGTCCTGTGAGAAGAAAAATGGAGGTCGTGGCTCAGCATTTCAGCAGAAGTAAGAGATGTGCAAGGAGTTAAAAAAAGAAACCAAAACCTAATGTGCTTGGTGGTCTAGTTCATTACATCTCAGGCTCAAGTAGAGGCAAATTTTAGAAAAATGTAGTTGATGCCATTTCTTATATAAACATTAATATCTTCTAGTAAAAGGCTGTGTAGATAGAGGTAGTAAGTCTTTATGAACATTTGTTGGCTTTTTAACATTGTTCATTATGCAGAAATGTGTCTCTTCTGCTCTTTTTAAAGTTTGGACATTAGACTTAATTGACTCATAAGACAGCAACATGGGTAATCGGCTGTTATTAATGTACATAACTTACTAAGGTGAGCTTTGTTCTGCTGAATTAATAAGTGAATTGTAACAGCAATGGCCCAATTACCAGCAGAAATGGAACAGAATTTATTTGTAGACAAGGTATAAATAAATATTATCAATTTAGATTACTTTTAAATTTTATTAAAACAAAAAATCAAGTGGAGAAGAATAATGGAAGTTTCAGTGTGAGAAATCCCAACAGTTAATTTCACTCTAACAGTAGCTGTTCTGAACTAATGGAGTGTGAATACATGCAGGCTAGGGAAGGACCTTTAAAGGAAGAAAGAAGTATCATCCTTAGATGCACCACTGGAAAAAAACAAAAACAAAACAAAACACTTTAAAAGGCATTTCTGCAAGGGAAAGCGGCTGCTTTTGCTCTGCTATGTGGAATGACTACTCAAAATTTCTTCATAGGTGCTCATGTAATTTGTGCCATGATGCAACTTCTTTGCACTGGAATATGTGCATGTAAATGTTGTTGTCCAGGTGATGCTGAGCTGTTGGACAGGTGTGTAGGCTCGTCCCTGGCCCTGTGAATGTCAGCTGTCCTGTGGGGGCTGAGTTATCTAGTGCCAGTGGTGCAAGACTCTGCTGTCGAGTCACACCTGGCTGATGTGACGTCAACTTGCAGACCTACCTGTATGAGTATTTATTCTCTTCTAGAGAACATTGTAGACCTACTCCTGTGTAGAGAGGGACAGTCCAATACATGGAAGGATTGGGAACTACGTCCTACGTACTCTCCATCTTCATGTAATGTGAAGTCTTTTTCACAGCACTGAGTTTTGACTTGACTCCGTTGATTAAGCTAGTTGGTCCCAATCCCATTTGCAAGGTTTAAATGACTGTTTGAAAACTCAAAGCAGCAGAATTGCTGTTTCAATTAAATGGTAATTGCTCACCATTGTGGAAAAGTTATAAACTTGTCAGAAATTTAGACCAGAACTGTTCTTTGCAAGAGTAGTTACTGGTTGCGGGAAAATAAGTTTTTGAGAAGAAAAAGAGTTTGTAGAACTTATTGTCAGCCTTGTACTAGAGGAGTGTACTGCTGTTGTGTGTGTTCGAGGAGTCCTTTTGCATAATTATGACACAAGGGGTGTGTTGTGTGAAGGCACAGCCACCAAAAAAATTCTTAATTATATTAAAATTTTGTTCTAGTATTGACAGAAATTTTTTTTGCAGTCCTTATGTGTGCTATGCTCAATGCTGTTTCCCAGTCACTGTAGGATGAGTTGAAAGGAGTTAGTTCAGCAATCTGTTTGACATGCTAATGAAGATGGACAGAGTCTGAGGTGAAGGCCTTTTGTACAGGGACATCAGCAGACACGTTTACCCACAGCGTAGGCTGGTTTTGTTATTAATATTTTTCTCACAGGACTGTCAAGGTTAACTGTCTGCAGCAGATGTTTTACCAGGAGTGCTAAGGTCCTGATGCTGCTGGGAAGGTTTTCATCTGAGAGATACAGCAGTGTGTTTCTCTGGCACTCACAAATGTTACAGAACAATTTCCTTTCAAAGTGGTGCTGCTAAAGGGAGAAGGAAATGCTAAAATAATGAAAGCATTTGTTTAAAATATTTGAGGTTAAAAAGTTCCTTGAATGATCAAAGTAGCAAATAATTCAATCAAAAAAGGTGGGGGGGAACCCCCTGAAAATACCAAACCAACCCTGGTCACTATGTAACTGGATATGCTGATTCCTCAAATCAGCCTGAGGTTTGAGCAGTACGAAATAACAACAGTTATTTTGGCAGCTATGCAGAAATGGACACCTTGACTTCAGTGTGATTATTCAACTCGTTGTCTTCTCCCTGGGGCTTTGAAACATGATCTTTATGTCTTCTTTTTTTCACTGAAATCACTTAGAAATCAATAATTGGCCAGGTAAATCTGGATACAGAATCCATTTGTATGTATGGTAGTGAGGGAGGTGAGGAGTGACCCACAAAACCCTTTTGAACTGACTCTCTAAAATATGCATCATGAAGGGCTTTTTAGGGCAAATTGAACCTCACGGTTGTGTTCTATGTTAAGGAGACTTACTTCTTCAGTGGAGGAAGGGCTGCAGTACCTGTGGTGAGGAAAGAGGCATGAAGGGTAGTTAGAAAATGTATATGTGTGGTTGAAAGGGCAAAACGGGGCACCTCTGCTCTCTCTTCTGTCCATCCCAGGAGTAACAACCAGTTCCAGACAGGTATGTTAGGAGTGATGGATTGAATCTGCTTCATAGCATACGATGATGAACTAGCTCTGGTTTTGGAAGAATCTGATTTTACATCACTGAATAACTGCTATGGGTGCAACCAATAGCTTTTTTTTTTTTTTTTTTCTTTTGTAGTAGAGCTGATGCTGCTTTGTATGTAATTTCAGCATGTATCCAAGGCAGCCGTTCTTTTGATTGTGACCTACTGGTGTTACAACTATTTGAAGAGTACCAAGTAGTCTAATGGGCAAGTGGGAGAAGCGCTAGAGAGATCTTCCAATCCCAAGGAAACCAGAGTGGTCATCATGGGAAATGGGTCTTTGAAGAAGTCTGCCAAGTTAAAGGCACTTCCAGCTTACCCAACTATTCCTGATAGAAAACAGAACTTGTAACAGCATTTGTTTATGTCCGTCTACACAGAAACTCTACTTGTCATAAACCAATGGAAACTAGAATAAGTTTTTAATTTTTCTTAACATCTATTATATTTGGGACAGATAGAATAAGATGAAGAAAATAAAAAGAGATGCAAAAATGCATTTTTTTAATTCACTGTGTGTTTATATCTATTTGGCTTTCTATCAATAAAATACATTTGTATGAATAACAGTTTTCTTACCCAGATTTTCAGTGACTTCAAAACAAATTGGCTACTAATAATGGGAATAGAATTTGGCAAATGACTACCCCAAATTGGCAATAACATTTGTTAAATCTGTGTTCTTTTTCTTTTTGCTATAGTATAATGGAGCTAATAATCTGAATATATTTTCTTTTCAATGGAGAGTGATAACTACTATAATTATTAATGCAATGCCAGTCACTTAAACATGTGGTATTCAGTATGAATAATAGTCTTTTTTTTTAAACAATTTTCACTCCTACGGTAATAATTTCATTACTTATTTTATGTCATGTTATTATTAAATGGAGTATACCTAAATGCTCTTCACAAAAGATATTGCTGACACTTTCAAATTAGTTTTAGGTCTAATTAAATTTCCACCATAACAGGTCAGGCATTTGGGGATTTCCAAATTATTATTATTTTTTAAAATAGCAGATGAAGTGCAGCTGGAACAAAGAGAGACAGAAATGCAAGTTGCTGTGACATGGTATATTTAATCAATCACACAGAGCCTTTTTTCCTTGTGGAAATGTTAAATGCAGAGTGCCAAGTGTCTCAGGACAGAAATTAAAATTAAAACTGTGACATTTGAATGTGTTGCTCATCAGATGGGATGCTACAGAGGTTGATGAGGCAAAGTGAAAACATCTGATGTGTTGAAGCTGATGAGAGTATGGGAATGGGTAAAACAGTAGGAGAAATCCTTTTTGTAAATATGTGATATTAATAATTGTCTTCAAGCCCAGGGCCTTTTAAGTTTCCATTAGCAGTCAAGTAGTGTGATTAAGTCCAAACACGGGAGTACTGAATGCCTCATGTTGATGTAGAGGTGAATGGTCTGGTCTTCCTGATATGCATGTTAAAATTAGTCTTAGGCCTGTGAAATGTGCTGAAAGAATACCACTCCCAGTGAAATTGCAGGAGGGGTCACAGTATGATTCGCATGCTGTATTTGCTTGTGTTCTGAATGCAGCATGGCTTTCTGATTTGCGGTAGTTTTATTTTTTATCTCTGGATGGGATGTATATACTGAGAACAAACTTGCTTTTTTCAGAACTGAAATGTTCGAGAAAGAAATATCTGAGGAGTGAAATTGTGGATCTAGCTGTATCCACAGCTTTGGGGTTGAGAAGTATTGACTGATTGTCTTTATCCTATGTGCAGTGAAGAAAACTGCTATCATGTGAGCCTTCCTTTATTCTAAAGGAAGAATTAAATGATACTGTGGTTTCTTGTTGCTAAAATTCTCTGGCTGAGGGCTGCAGTTTTCAAAGAAGAAAAACTATGTGCCAAATTATATTGTTTACCAGTAATGTTTCAACTTGTTAAACTGCTTTGTGCATCCTGGTTGGGAGATGTCAATAGTCAAATATATCACCCGTCTTGTAAATTCCTGTAAACTGGATTTAATGAATACTGGTGTAGTTTAGTGAAGCAACTCTCATTTATGTTACAATAGAAGCTCACTTTTTTTCTTTACTGAATGCATCAGAAAGCTATTACTATTTCATGACTTATTTCAGGATTTTTTTTCTCAGTATCACTATCCTTTATTAAGTAGAAAAAAGCCTCAATTTTATTTGTGAGAATTCTATGGCTTTTCTTTTAATAAATATTCATATCCTTAATTTTCTGCTTGCAGATCAGACATTGGAAAGTAAGTGCTTCTTTTGACTACTCAGTGGAAAATCGGCTTGGGAGAATATTTTAATTTTTTGAGGGGAAAAAGAAATTATTATGTTATATTACACTGGAATAAAGTGCTTGAGAGACAGTTGCTTAAGAGTTTGGCATGGGGTTCTGCCGGGCATATCTGGAAGGCTTTAGAAATTAATTTAATGTGAGATGGAAGCCAAAATGTAGTTCTGTTTATGGGACTGTGAACAACTCTAGGTTTAGTATCAACTTCTTGTTAAATGTCACTGTCACAACTGATGGAAATATTTTCTAGACCTGATTAGGATTTTGATTTCATGCTCTTTCTTATCTTGATAGTTCCTTGTATAATTTGATGATACAGTAAGTCTTTTCCCATACTTTTTTTTTTTTTCTTCCTCCTAACTTATAGTTAAAAGTCTAAGCCATTTGACTTTTCATTTCCCTCGTGTTACACAGCCCTATTTACAGTTCTGGCCCAGTCGAGAGCATGAAGGTGCTTCTAAGTCAGAGGCAAGCAAAAAAGTTTGTTTATTGGCTTGTTATTAAGACTGGAAGAAAAGCTGAGGTGATAACACACATAAAAAGATAATAAATATTAGGTCATCAGTGATCCCAAGAAATACCAGTAGAATCACAGAAAATTGAGGCTTCTGAAGATTGCCTAGTCCAACACCCTGCTCAAGCAGGGCTACCCAGAGCTTGTTGCTCAGCTCTGTGTCCAGTTGGGTTTTGAGCATCTCCAAGGATGGAAACTCCATAACCTCTCTGGACAGCCTATGCCAGTGCTTGACTATCCTTACAGTAAAATGAATTTTTCTTGCATTTAAATGTCTTTTCATGTATTCTGATTTATACCAGTTCCTCTTGTCCTGTCTCTGGGCACATCTGAGAAGAGTCTGTCTTCTGTCTTCTTTCATTTTCAGTGGTGCATGGCTGAGCTGAGTCAGCCCTAAACTTGGCTTGAATCGTCATGATGTACCTGCATCAAATTGTATGGAGAGGCTTAAAGCATTAAGAGACCTAACTTCTAGATTTTCCTAAGACCATATGGGAAAACAGTAGTCTTAGTATTCCATTTGATGTGGTTTAGTAATATTGCATTTTGATGAGTTTTCAGTATTTAAAATAAATTATTGCTCATTTGATTAAAAAAAGAAACAAACATTGACTATACTGGAAGGAAGGTAAATTTCTGTTCCAGAGGAAACGGTACCTTCTTATTTTACAATGTTCTCTTCTGCTGTCTGTAAGAAGTCTTTAGCTTGGTGAATAAATTAATATGCATTTATAAAACAATGTACTTCTACAGTGTCACTGTTGTTGGCAGAAAAATTTGATAACACAGGATGGGCACTTAATAACGAGGGGCTAAATGATTGCATTGTTATTTACAGGTGAATTTTCTGTTAAAAACATACAAGACAAGCAGCTGGTTTTAGCTTTCAGCCAGTAGGAGAGTGGACTATTTTACTTTTCAGCAAGGAAGAAATACAGCACAGAAGAGAAAAAGTCCAGATGTTTACTTCACAACATGGGGAAGAATCTTATTAACCTCGCCTGCTGTGCCAAAGAGTGAGACCATTTTTCTCTGTTAAAATTTGTGTAGCCTTCATGGGTTCATAATTGCCTACTCTCTGAGCAGTGCATGTGAAATCTCCTGTTTTGCAGTGGCAAACATTTCAATAAATCTCCATGAACTATGAGCACAGCACACTAGTGATAGAAACCTGGCTTGGGATAATAAGAATTGTTTGTGTTTACAGTTTCTTCAGTGCTGAGACATTTCCCTGTTACTTGGAAAATTTTAATGATTATTTGAAGCAGGCTGGACTTGGCAACTGCAAGTGGCTGTTGCCAAAGCTCATGTCTCTTGATGCTTTGTGATCATATTGTCCAGAAAAGTTTTTTTGGTTTTTGGTTGTTTGGGGTTTTTTTTGTTTGTTTGTTTTTTTTGTGTGGCATTATTAATTCTACCACTACTCTTCACTAGCATTTCTAAACTACTAAAGCAGTGTTTGAAAGCACACTTAGCTATTGCAGTGCTACTTGTGGCCTCAAACAATTCAGGATATGTCAGCGCTTCCATTATAAGTCATGGTTTTCAGGATGTAACTGTGCTAAATATGTTCCTTCTGCTCTGAAATATGATTGGCAAGGTATGTTAGCAACGAGATTTGATTTAAATTATTTTTTTTTTTAATGGAAAGCTCTTGAGAGTGAGAGAGTGGCTTTGGCTCGGGTACAAAGCCTCTGTTCTTCTCACAGGTTGCTGTGTTGCCTCACCCCAGTCTTCCTAGTGTCATCTCTCCTGGAAGGCTTTGCATTACTGTGAAAGGATAAAAGGCCACTATGAGGGCTTTTCTCTTCTGGGTGCTTAGGTTAAGAGCAACAGCCTTAGATTCATCCGTACTAAATGTCAAATTTGATTCCAGTTTTGTGGAAAATAAACATTTCTGTTATTAAGGCATTTAAATACAAGGTTTGCTGATTTGGCTGGTTCAGGTTCTCTGCTAAAAGAAAAATATTTCTTCATGAAATGGCTCTTCTATAGCTCCAACAGCATTATCAATAAAATTCTTGTACTTTTTTTTTTTTTTTTTTAATAGAAATCGTGGCTTGATTATAACTTGAAGAGGAAAAAGGAAGATTAGGTAGAAGTGTCTGGGGCCGGTACTGTTCATCATCTTTGTTGGTGACATGGACAGTGGGATTGAGTGCACCCTCAGCAAGTTTGCCAGTGACACCAAGCTGTGTGGTGCAGTTGATACGCTGGAGGGACGGGATGCCATCCAGAGGGACCTTGACAGGCTTGAGAGGTGGGCTGGTGCTAACCTCATGAAGTTCAACAAGGCCAAATGCAAGGTCCTGCACCTGGATCAGGGCAATTCCAAACATAAATACAGACTGGGTGATGAATGGATTGAGACCGGCTCCGAAGAGAAGCTGGTGGTGAACAAGAAGCTGAATATGAGCCGGCAGTGTGCGCTTGCAGCCCAGAAGGCCAATAACTGTATCCTGGGCTGCATCAAGAGAAGCGTGGTCAGCCGGTTGAGGGAGGTGATTCTGCCCCTCTACTCCACCTGGAGTGCTGTGTCCAGTTCTGGGGCCCCCAACACAAGAGAGACATGGACCAGTTAGAACAAGTCCAGAGGGGGCCACGAGGATGATCCGAGGGCTGGAGCACCTCTCCTATGAGGACAGGCTGAAAGAGTTGGGGCTGTTCAGCCTGGAGAAGAGAAGGCTCTGGGGAGATCTTATAGCAGCCTCCCAGTGCCTGAAGGGTCCTACAAGAAATCTGGGGAGGGACTTTCAATAAGGGCAGTTAGTGACAGAACAAGGGGAAATGGCTTTAAGCTGAAAGAGGGCAGGTTTAGATTAGATATTAGGAAGAAGTTCTTCACTGTGAGGGTGGTCAGACACTGGAACAGGTTGCCCAGAGAAGCTGTGGATGCCCCCTCCCTGGAAGTGTTTAAGGCCAGGCTGGATGAGGCTTTGAGCAACCTGGTCTAGTGGAAGGTGTCCCTGCTGATGGCAGGGGGCTTGGGATGAGATGATCTTTAAGGTCCCTTCCAACTCAAACCATTCTATGATTCTATCCAGTGTCATGGTCTGCTCATTTTAAGCCTGCAGATCTGTGTAGAGGTATGATACTTCGTATAAATATTTTTTTTTTTCTGCCCTAATGGGACATACGTGCTTTGAGGTGATTATTCCTTAAGAAGAACATATACACTCAGACTGTCCAAGAGTTAAGGCAATAGGTCATTAGCTACTGTGGTGGTTGTTCCGCAAGAAGTCTGCAGATTTTGCCTGTGGAGGATAATTACAGTTCTTTTGGGAAGTAAAAATCTCCTCTCTTCAGCAGCCACAGAATCTATGATTAGATATCATGGAGCGTTGCTTTGGATTATAACCAGTCTGATTGCTGAGCCTGAAAATCTGCTCCTTTAAACTGCCTGATGTTTGATTATGCCTCTCTGTCCGGATGGTACAGCAAATGGCTCCTAAGGACAGAGGTACCAGAAGCAGATTGAAAGCTGCCCTTAGACTTCAAGGAAGGCCCCCCTGTGGCTGGTCAGGACTGTATATGCTGGTGTGTATGTGCTGAGGGGAGAATGAAAATTTTCTTTTTATGAAGAAATGTAAACAAAGCCAGGCACTCCTTGAGTGTCTGAAGCAGTTGGGGATGGCATGGATGGGAGTGCTCAAGGCTGTAATGCTCAGGACGTGTGGGTGCAAGGAGAAAATGTATATTTTTGTCTTCCTTTGACCACTGTTTTTGTGGATTTCAGCTTTTTTATGGGCTCTAATGGCAAATCAATATTGATATATCAACATTGGCAGGCTTTGCTGGAGCTGGGAGGACTCATGGTATCCAACAACAAAGATGAAAAACTTGTTTAAGGTAGAGCTTGGTGAATTTATGGATGGAACTGGGTGACAAGGTTTTTAGAAGCTGAACCAACTGGTATGAGTTCCTGGCTTTCCAGCTTGATGGTGTCCCCAGAGGAGATGTGATTGGCTTTGACAATGTCCGTTTGTACCATTTCTGTATGAGTCACAGCCCACAGCTTACTCAGTTTGTCCCCTGACCTTCCATTGTATAGCCTGTCTTCTCAGGAATTTTTAATTTTTATTTTACCTTTTTTTTTTGAAGCATACAAGAGCGGCTGCAAGTAGGTAAATAGGAGACATCGATGGGATCTGCTGATGCTGTGAGAGGTACTAGTGTGTCCAGCTTCTGAGTGTTTGATTTTTATGACCTAATTAACATTTTTTATGTACATCCTTATGAGTGGAATATGTAATACAGAATATTGCTTTGTGCAATTTTTTTTTTTAATATTGAATAGAAAAAGATCTCATTGTTTTTTTTTTTTTATAAAAAAGCAACTTTCACATATAGAAAATATCTACAAAAATGATATGAAAGGTACTTTCTCCGTAAGTGTGGAATATTTGTATTTTTCCTCTTGAAGTTTTACCTCTTTATATCAATACATTTAACAGGCAGTAATAATTTTTGAAAAATGATGTATTTACTTTAGGTCTTGCATTTAAACAAAACAAAATTTAAAACCAACAGGTATCTGCTTCAACAGTTGCTTCATTAGCTACATTCCGGTCACTCATGAAACGTATCCCTCAAAAAGTGTTTTTAGTCCTGATCTCTCTCAAGAAAGGTAAATATCTATAAATTAAATTGATTTAATATTCAGTCCTTTTAAACATTTGCAAATTTACTTTGTGCTGAGGTAGTGCACATATATTGCACCTTCTCACTTAATAGATCTTTTATTCAAACATATCAACAGTTTTCTGTGTTTGGTGAGAAATTTTGAACTTCTGTTGCCAGTACACAGGCTGCAGCTGTTATGAAGAGTTGATTGCTTTTTCATGTACATCAGCAAAAGAATCATTTACCCAAATGGTATTTATCAATTGTCTGTGAACTGTGAGTGTTTATCATATAAACACATTTTTTCTTTTCAAAAGACATGAAAACCTGCTTCAAAATCTTCTGAATGGGGCACTGGTCCAGGCTGTGTTTGTCACAGGAAATCAAGCTGCTGCCTTCAGAAAGTTTGGAATATTATCTAATTACCTAGCATACTGTCTAACTTGCAACTGTAAAACTCCTGGAAACTGACATCTTTTACACTGTCAGAGATACAGGAGGCATAATGAAAGATGCTGGGCTCTTGGGCTGAAAAAAATGTATGCTGTGATCTGACCTGAATTCACATGGGTTGTACATGCAACTATCCGGATAGTCTAGAGGCTGGTCCTTCCTGGGGCAGAGATCAGTCTGGACATTGATAGGATGACCAGTTTATTGAAAGTACTTACCATATATTGGTATATCATATAAGGATACATACAGATGGTAAAGCAAGAAATACAGTTTTCTCCTGTGTTCCTTATACAATTGAAATTCTCATCAGAAGTAAGAAGCAATCTAAAGGGTTTATAAACTTTTCTTCTCAGATTAAATTTCCTCCCATTATTATTATTATTATTTTTTTTTACTTTACAGTATTTATTCTCTTTGAAAGAGACGCTTTCTTTAGTTGCATTTTGCTCTGCTGTCTGACACGAATTCTGCCTTTTTAGCAGCGTTTCTGCCTGAATTGGAAAAAAAGAGAAAATTCTCCAACCTTCTTTTCCTGTTTTCCATGTGATATAATGCCTTTTGTAAGAGGCATTGGCAAGGAGCTTGGGTGCATAAAACTGTGAAACACATGAAAATTCTAAAAGCATCATATAAAAAATTGAATGTCTAAATGTATAAAGCTCACACAGCATATCATCCTACTACATATTTAACAGTTTCTCCTGAGCAATAGGCAGTTCATTTTGGAAAGTTCATGAATATTTTATTCTGTGAGATGAAAAGTAACCATGTAGCAAACATACAAGACCTACATTTTTTATTTTGTTCCTTTTTTTGTGTCTGTTTTTTTTTTTTTTGTTTTATTTTCATATGGGTGAATCAGCCTTTCATCTCCCACAAACTTTCTAAAATTATATCCATCAGTTTAGTAGTACTCATTGCTGAGGGGAGACCTCATCAGCTGGAGGTTCCCTTAGTGAAGAACTGAGCTAAGAGCAGATTGTGACTGTTTCTTTAGTCTTGGGGCAGTTTACAAAGGAAAAAAAAGAAAAGAGGGGGAAAAAAAAAAAAAAAGGAGTTCTGAAATGATAATGCTGAATGTCAAAATTAAAATATAGTTTGAACCCTTTCTGATGCTGGGGACTATAATATTCTGTAACCTTCTGAACTGAGGACAGAAGCAGCAACCTGGGTTGCTGGTAAATGGGCTTTTAGACAGAGCAACTAGCTGAAGAGAAACCAATCATCCTATATGAGATGTTTGTCCTAGTTCTAGTAGTCAGGCTTTCCTAGTTCTGCTAGAGTAAAGATGGAAGAGAAATATGGTTTACAGGTAGAAATAATACTTTTTCTTAAATCAGAAGGCATAGTTGAAAGAAATAGCAAGGCTTTGGTTGTGTAAGCCATTGTTCAGATGAGAAACAGAAAAAACAGAGATAGTACAGGCTGAAGATGGTTGCTGTGAATTTAATTAAGCAGATTATCTGGACAACTCTGATAAAAGGATTCTCCCTACCTGTGGTGCAGAGCGTGATTTTGTGATGGATCACATTGTTTGATCTGGAGGATGCAAGCCTTAGGCTGGTAAAAATTGCTGACATACAGATTTTCCTCCAAGACTACAGGTGTATTAGGGGAATGCATGATCATTTTTATCTGGGCAAGTATTTTGTTACCGTGCTGGAATTTCTTTTACTGCTTGTTGACAGGCATCTGTTCAAATTATTATAATGCAGTTTTAAAGTATTGTTTAATGGCTTTTTTTAAACCCAAGGACTCTTGAGAGCTTCTGTTACCTCTGCCCTATTTTTTTTTTTATAGTTTTTTTCCCTTCCTTCCTATCATAAATCTGCTTAGCCCGCATCTCACTCTCATTTTTCTGTGTTAATCAGAGAGTTCTCTTTTCTGTGGCAAGATGTCAGGACAGTTAACTGAACATGCCAGTACAAGTTCCCCAGATGTCATATCACATGCATGGTGTCTAGAACAGAAGTAAAGAAATGATCTGTATGCATTGTAGTTGGAGGCAGGAGAAAGGAAAGCCTTCAGCAGCTGCCAACATTATTTAGTACAGATGCTGAAACCAGGCAATCATTCTGCAGCTGTAGCTCTGAGGTGGCCAGGAGACCTTCTGTAAAGGGACAGCAATTGAATAACTGTCCTTTTTTTAAAAAAAATGGAAATGCTAATAACTAGTAATGAAATTCCAAAATGGTCCCTTGGAGCAGAACACAGATGCACTAGGACAGCCAAGATCACCTGAGCAATTCATGGCTGGTGGAAGGGGACAGAAACGAGTGAAAAAGAGACATTTTATGCCAGCTGAAGATTTGTCATAAGTCTGTGGTTTATTTCTGTAAATCCCAAAATGTATAATAGTATTCTAAGTGTGTTGTCCCTGTAAATCAGAAAAAGGAATAAGCCAAAACACATAGAAAATATGTACAATGTGAATAGCTCCTTATTCAAAACTGAGGATTGGAAACTATTTACTGTATACTTAAGAAAAATTCAGGAGAGTTTGTGAATTGTGTGTAATGATATGTGTATATAAGATAAGCATTGCACTTATAAAGATGTAAAATTACTACATGCCCCCCTCACTGGTTGTGAGGATTAAATGCTCTGGTATAGCATCACAAGATGTGCTGGAACTACCCAAGTCCTCCTTCAGTTTTTCAAGTCCTGATGGCTTTTCTTTTTGCACTTAAGCTTGAAACTATTGCAAATCTTGGAAGACTTCAGGCTTTTCTCTCAGCATATGTTTATACCAGTACAGTACCACTGAGTATTCGCTACTTCATTACATTCATGCCCCAAATCAACACTGACTCTGAAGGTAAAACAGATGGTATTTCTTTGCTTATGAATTATGCAAAATTATAGTTTGTTAAGTTCCTGTATTTTAATTGGCAAATGAGCTAATGGCAGTGTGGGTGGGCTGGGCTACACAGTGTGAGTGGGTGAGCTACACAGTGTGTAGCTGCATAGATGGACTACAATTGCTTCAATTTGCTAACTATGCTTTCAAGTACACCTGTTCTCCATTGTGATTTTCAACTGGAAAATCTGCCAGCTGCAATCAGATCAGGTTTTGAACAAAAAAATGAATGGCTATAAATTTAGGTCAAAATACTTTTATTTTTCACTGAAAAGAATGCAATTTTTCATGGAAATTGATAAAAGAAACAACAATTTGTTGAGAAATATAAGGATAATTAGAAAGTAGAGAGTTTCATATTGCATGCTAATGATGAAAGCTGAAAATCAGGGAAAAGTGTGATGTGTATTGGTACCACTTTCAATTTTGCAGATTACATTTAATCAGAACCTACTTTGGCTTGAAATGGCTTTTTTGTTGAAATTCAGTTTTTTATGTTCTGAGAGACAGAATATAAAGCTCCAGCTACTCTTTTTTGATGTAAAGGGAATGAACTGGAAAAGATAGGAAGCAGCAGATGACAGGTGTGTTATTTGTCCACTGCCTAACTTTCTTTACATTATTTGCAGGCAGGAGATGGGCTTCACATCGAACTTTCTTTTATAGCTGGACAAAGTTTGATGGAAGATTCTTTAAAAAATCAGCTTCCATTTTTGTTTTGAAAGGCACTGCGCCAACCTAGTTTCATAATACTAGCCCCAAAGCACAAGAAACTATGTTTTGGGCTATCTGGTAGTGTAGAAAAAGGCAATAATTGAGGTGGGAAAATTAATCTTTTAAATTACCTAAAGTTTTCAGGTAAGCATAAAGAGTTTCAGGCCATGTAGGTGACTTACCAAAAGAACCAATATGTAAAGAGCAGTAGGAATAGTACTTATTAGCAAATTAATGTTCAGTGGTTAATTTTATTGCTTCTCTTCTTGGTGTGGGAGAGTCCAAAACTAAAAAAAAAAAAAAAAAAAAAAAAAAAAAAAGAGAGAGAGATATTAAATATGCCTTTATATATATTAGTGCCAGTGTATTGACTTCAGTGTGATTGCAGAGCTGCAACAAATACTGAAATGTGGTGATTAGGAGGGAGCCTGAATGACAAACAGTTTCCTTCTCTGCTAAAAGCAAAGACAGATCCCCTTTCTTGCAGACGTCAAAGATGACGTTACAGCTACCTGTGTGTTATCACCAGGATGATTATGGCCAAATAATCTATATACTATTATGGCCAAAGGATACTAGCCACAAAGAAGAATTATTTATCCTTTTTTATTCAGGTCTTCCAAAGTGCTTTAGGAAGGTATTTAGAGCTAAGATAAAAAGCTTTGCCTTGAAATGAAATAAGGACACTTACGCGTTTTTGGTTTGGATTTTTTGGGGTTTTTTTTGTTTGTTTGGTTTTTTTTTTTTCCCTGTGGGACTGGTAAGCTGTAGGAGAGGACAAGTAACAAGCACATTGGGGAAAGGTGGTAACACTTAGTCACTCTGTTAGCTTCAAAAATAGTCAAGGATATCTCTTCCCTAACTCTCCAGTCACTACTTTGTGGTAATTACTGTTTCCCCTTGCTATTTTTGTGCCAGGGAGAGTGATTTTAGGTGTTGATTTTTGTGGTTTGAAAACACTTTCTTTTTTCCCCCTTCAAGAGGGGAGTGTTTGACTGCCAGTACTGCATGATACATAAATGGTGAGCGCTGATGACAGCTGCTCACTCATATTTGTCATCATTATGTAAACCGCCGTCTGTCAGAAATGGGCACTGTCCGAATAAGAAGCAGAAGAGCTCTGCTGGATATCGACTGCTGGGCTGGGCCGAGCTACGGTGGGGCTGGATTGTCTGGTCATAGACACAACTTCTTTCTTTTGCATTTGTTGCAGCAATTGGCTTTCAGCTGGAATTGGTGTGCCATGGCTGGGCAATGTGCATGCCTTGCTTCTGGTACTGTGCTCCCAAATAAACATTCAGCAGCAAAGAACTAAGCTAATGGTGCAGATTGTTTCAAACATTGCCACTGATTGTGGTGGCTTCTCTGTCATGTTTGCTGTGGACAGCAGTGCTATATCTGGGAGAAAACTTGGACTACCTGGTTATTACTTTTCCAGCAATACAGTTCTAAAATTCTGCAGCTGATGGGCTTGGAAATAAGTACTGAAAGACTACTGTGGCCAGAACTGAAGGAAAAGAGTAATGACTAATCTGAAATAGGATGATAAAACTGTTTTCTGCTTTGAAATATAGCATCGTTTGGAAACATTTCCCTGAAGATACAGTATTTTTATCCTGTTAGTGAAATTATGTTTGAGTGGAGCTGCTTCTTCTTTTGTGTAGAGTTTGTTTTCCTCTTTTTCTTTTCCCTCTTAATTTTCACCTGTGAACTGATTCATAGGATTTGTTAAATCTTTCTGTAACATGGCACATTTGGTCTAATTCTCACAATTTTTTAATCGTGCATTTGCTGCTGAGATAAAATAAGCAAGGGAAAAAATGGAAAACTGCTTTGCAGAAGTGAACGTTATTACAGCTTTGAGGAAATGACACTGTAATTAAAGCTGAGACAGACATTTTATTCAAGTCCCTTCTCTTCAGCTGTGCATAGCATATTGAAAATATTGTTGTGATAATTTATCATATTTAAACTCTTTAATGGACAGTTTGTGGAGAGAATTTATACTTAATTCTGAGAGAGAAAATAGAGTATTTCTGCTTCATATACTCAGTCTTCTGTCAACCTCTGCACAAAGTAACTTGGAAACTGGCTTTAAACTTCTGTTTTGTGTCAAACTCCACGTATTCTATTTCCATGGATGTTCTTATATGGTTGAATTCTGTCTTTTCCTCTCAAGAGCCAGAAAATTGGAGTTTTGATTTTGACATTAAAACATAAGATGTTTTGTAATAATTAATGGTTTATGTTTACGAGAGTAGAATTGGAAGGGCAGCAAAGAGAAAGAAAAAAGAATACAGGTAAAATTTACTAGGTTTCAAGTTCTTGCATTGCACCTGTGACTCTGCCATCTGACGACCTTCTAGATTTGGGAATTTGGAGGGGGGAAAAAAAGGAAAAGGAAAAAAAAAGAATATTAGTAAATATAAACATACTTGCTGTCCTTTCCTTCCATCTCAGCCATGATATGTACTACTGAGCAGGAAAAGTAATGAGATCAGACATTTTTGTTTAGTTTGCCAGAATGGGAATACTTGGAAAGAAGAGTGCTCTCTTCTTTCTTTCCTTTGCAATTCAGTTTCAGTAATTCATGTACATGTTAATTTTCATTCTCACAGCATCTACATTCCTCTCTTAAGAACAACAATATCTGTTTTTCAATTAGAAAAAAAAAACAAAACAGAATAGGCAGACAAAATATAAAATAGAAGATTTGAAGATTGACCCAGACATGTTCCATAATTAGCTCTTCCTCTTGTTCTCGTCAACAATGCCTCATTTTTTTTCAGTCTTTTTTAATTGCAGCCTTTTTTAATGCCTTCTTTTCATTTACCTGCAAAGATGATAGTTTCTCTGAACAGAGAGAATCAGTTCAGATTCTCTGAACACAGTGAGAATCAAAGAAACCTATAGCTGTAACCTGCAGTTGTATCACCTGTTATTTTTAATTACAAATCCCTTTTTTTCAGTTATTTATATTTTTGTCAAAGTCACTTCATACCAGTATGTATTAAACTAATTTATAGTGCGCAGAACGGGAAGTTTATCAAGCAGATCTCT
>NW_010322364.1:43883-66815 GCF_000700745.2 Antrostomus carolinensis
ATTATGCTTAAATGAGAAGTGTTGTATGCATGAAATATAACAAATTTCAGGTATACACACAAAAAATACACAATAGTTGCAAAGGGGCAAATTTGAATCTTTGAAGAATCTAACTTTTTTTTTTTTAAGAAGTGTGAATTTTGTGACAGTAAGAGGTGCTTATTTTTAGTCAGAAAAAATAACGAATACTACTTTCAGTATCCTTTGTTGGTGCAGGGTCAGGGTTCCCAGCTACGGAAAGCATATAACTAGTGGTATGAAACCCTCTTCAAAGTGGCTTATAAAAGCTGCCTAAACACATAAGTGATATCTCATATTAAGTTTGAAAACCTTTGATACAAGCCATGTAGGCTGAAGTAAAATCCTTTTGGGTGAGGAGAAGGGTGGCTTTCTGCCTGTCTCATGAATCCATACAAAGAGTTTAATTCTGAGCTTTTGACTGCGAAAATTTGTGATATATAGTCAAGTAGTATAGGTAAAATAAGTAAACAACCTTTTTTTCCTGTTTGTTTTTTTTTTTTTCTAAATGTATTTTTGTTAGCAGCAGGAAAAATGGCAAAACAACTACCACAAGACACTACCCAGCTAAAGATATCAACTGTGAGGAACACGTCCCCAACAAATCTGCTCTCTGCTTCAGCTTTAATCTCTTCTTCAAGCATATTTTCACAAGATGCTTTTTGAGGAGAGCTTCCTCAGTATGGGTGCTGGACTGGAGAGGAAGGCTGACCACATACCAGACGGGCAACTCTTAACAAGCTCAGATTAGCAAAAGGGTGAGCTCTTGTCATCATTTTGATCTATATGATGAAATTTGTTGGAGCTCAAAAGGTTGTTCTAAAAAAGCCTATGCATAGCAGCAGATAACTTATTTTCAGTTCTCAGTGTTAGAGATGCACTGAGCTTTCTAAGATAATTCAGAGATAACTATTAATAGCACCATGAGCAGAGAAGGTCTGTAATGCTTCAAAGGGACGCACAAAGCCTAGGGGGATGCTCAGACATACTACTGTGCGTGATTGCAGAAGAAGGTCATGATGCTTGTACACTTCAAAAGTCAGGGCATGCAAAAGTTCAAGCAGCCCATGCAAATTCACCATCCATCCTCCCCCCCCCCAGCTTCTGTTTGTTCATTACAGTGCATATAATTGCTCAATCAGTTTCATTTCTTCTGGGCACTTCCTTTAGCAGTTAAGAGATTTGATGATGTAAGTATGAGTGAAATTCTTAAAGAATGTTTATTGAAATTGAGCTTTTTAGCCAAATAGAACTGTAAACTTTTTGTTTTATTACTGCTGCTTTGCCTTTACAATCCATGCCTTTTTTGAACATGACCTTGTCTATTAGAGATCTCTCTTGTTTGTCAAAGCAAGACTCTGTTCTCAAATGCCTATATGATACAGAATTTCCCAGTGTTTTGGTCTATGGGTAGCATTTTTACATATTGTCATAGCTGAAAGAAAAATTACATGTGAACAGTACCCTGTCTGCCAATATTTAAATGTAATCTATTAAAAAGATTTTATATCCATACAGAAAAGAAATATATTTCTTTAAAAACATAGGGCTAAGTTGTGGGCTGGAGTCTTAACTCCACCTGTCATGGTCCTCTAGTCCAACAAAATTACTTTGGCATGATGTAGACACATATGGGTTTACACCTGGCATAGATTAAGCCCTCTCTGGAGTGCATGAGGTGAAAGTATACTAATTAGGATTATTAGACTTTTAAGTTCATGAGTATCGGCTTTTCTTTTTGGTATGGAGTCTGAGGTACACATAGTGGTTAAAGTAGCTATGTCCTGCAATGGCTGATGTAATATGCCTTTTACCTTGTCTAAGTTAGGCACTAGCAAGGCAGTAATTAAGCCTTTGTAGTATTTTTATAATTGATATTGTTGGTTTTTATTATTATTATTAAGCAATAATAATCTGATATATTTTTTCAGTGAGAACATCCAGCCTCATTTAATACACAGACCAACCTTTGCCTTTGGTTTCAGTGGTGTCAATCCACAGATAGAAATTTTCTGGATTTGAAAACTGAGGTCTCTTTTCTCTAAAAAAAGAAAATGAATCCATTATTAAATGTGACCTCAGCAAGAGGGAATATATGGCACTGTCTTTATCCATATAGAGTCAGGTAATATAATGTAATGGCTTCAAATAGGTGCTTTTGGACATGTACATTTCTTGCAGAGTACTTTATGTAAAGTGAAAGGCAATAAACTTGTTAAAAATATTACTATAAAGGTTTTTTATGATAAAGTGAACAAGTCTAAACGATTTTATAATGACTGAATAGATTTCGGGCATAAGTGGCAGGTGAAATACGGTAGATTTCACATGTACTAATTGCCTCCAGCACTAGCTATTGCTGGCTAACCAATAGTAAAGACATACAGTAACGTCAAATCTGCAAATACAAGCTATATTAAAATACTTGTATTTATGTTCATGAACTGTTCTTTTCCCCTGCACACTGAGCCAAAGCTGAAAAGTGTTTAGAGACCTGTGTATCTGTCAGGTGGAAACAACTGCAACTTATTTCAATAAGAGAATTTACCTTATTTAAATTAACTTGATTACTTGATGCTAATTAATTTTTTTATCTAGAGCATAAAGCATACTATTGAGTAGCTCGTGTATCAGAGTAGTAACTTACATAAAAATGGTGGAAGAGCTAGAAATTAATCTCATTTTCATGTCATCAAACAGACAGTATTTTGATAATCTGTCTTTAGTTTATTTCAGCTCTAAAATAATTTTTTTAATTTCAATGAGAAATATGCAACAGCAATAATTCCCAGGCGTTATCTAAAGAAAAGAAATGATCATAAATTTTTCAAATAAAGCAAAATCTGATTACTTGAACTCAAAAAGCTTATTGGGAAACCCCTGAGTTGAACTAACTTGCATAGGTTTTTGATGGGTAGTTTGTCCCTTCCTGGCCATCCTGTCTATTTGATTTTTGGAAATGCTTTTAGAGTTCTTCAGAGTTCCTGTTGTATGGGGGAGCAGAGAACTGAAGTTCTTTGGAGGTACTTTGGTTGGGGTAATTGAAACAAAATGTTTGGCTTTGAAATTTGAATCTGGTTTAATTTCATGTTAGTGTGTGAGGTGAAAAGTAAATATTCTTCAATATAACTGTCTTCAATTAAGAAATTTTTCTATTGATAAGTAACTTGATGTTTTAAAATATCCCTCCCATTAAGATTGAGCATACTGTTGTTTTTTATTTACTCTGGATTAGAACATTTATTGTCCTATGGTGAAATATTTAAAAGCCTGTCTGTGCAAATGAAACAAATACCTAAAAATAAGTGAATAATGAAGTAATGAGATGCATGTTACTTAATGAAGTGTCTCTAAAGGTTTATTACCTTAGTGAAAAGAAAATGAAATACTGTGTATTTTTTCCTGGTGGAAAATCAGCCAGTAGGAAGATACTGTTTTTGCCATGAGTAACCTGCTGGGGAATAAATACAAAGGAGAAAAATCTGAAGCCAAATCTGTTGTTCATCTGGGAAAAAATACTGAAAGTACCAAGATTAACCTTCTAATTAAATCATAAACTTTTATTGAGTTAGGCAAATACTGTATATTTGAGAATTTAATCCCTAACATATGGTTTATTATAATTACTAATTTTGCTATGCTAAGAAATACAGATATGTAAAGCAGGTGAAAGGAGGAAGTTATTTGAGATCCAGAAGGAAACTCTTTTGATGTTTCTTTTCAAGTTTGCAAGAACCTGAGGCACTTGATTGCAAGGTAATATGTAAGACAGAGGAATGCACAAACTTTCGAAGTGCAGGCCTTCTGAATACAAAATCTCTGTGCAGGTTTCAAGGTAGTAACCAAGTTGGTTCTGCCTTTTGAAAATCTTTCTTTATACAAAAAAAGGAAGCCTCCCTTATCCCTGGCAGTAATTTGAATGAGTTATAGGTTATATCAGCCACACCCCTTACAACGTATAGAATAGGAATGAATCAGTACAGTGAAGTGGCCCAGCCTCATGGTGGTAAGCAGGGCGAATTGTGCCAATCTTTTTATTTTTGTATGCGAAAAGGAGATGTGATTTTGAATGTCAGATCTCAGATTTTGTGCCAGTAATCTCAGTCCTTCACAAGTCATTCCTGTACATGTATAGTTTACTGTGTCTCAACATTGTAAACTCTTACAGGAAAAAATGATCAAGTGTATCTGAGGCTTTTCCCTAGCCACTTGTTTTGCTAATGTCTTACATGCTTTGCTTGTTGGTTCTTACAGTTTTTGCATTGCAACCTCAAAAGCTGTTTCAGTGTACTGACCAGGTAAAGCAAATGCTTAATTCATGTAAAAAGCTGTCTTATTAGAGCTAAGTTGCTCACTGCAACTAAGGCAGGATCAAATAAAGATTCACAGTGTAAGAAATAGGCTAAAGGTGGTGGTTTGTGTAGTTCTTTGACTTAATAAATGTGCAATATTTCATTGTCTCTGTTCCTTCAACTTTTAGAACTGTGGATGTTTGTTTCATTTATGTAAAAAATAGTTGGACTAAATAATTTACTTTCTTCTTACATCTTAAAAGCTAACTATGCAGAACAGAAAAATGTCTTAAAAATTTATACTAGAATAATTTTAATTACCAAAACACTAGCTTTTAAAAATGTTTATTTCTGTCCTGTTTAGTAGTGATTTGAAAATCATGGATATCAAAACAAGTGAACTTCAAGTTGGCTTTTCAAAATGGGAATTTGAAAAACTGTACCTCCTGAAAGAAAAACAAGTATTATTTGCACATAATTATTATTTGTCTCACTACAACAGTTTATATTAGCTAGTAATGTATGGTTTCTTATACCAAATTTCTTTTGAAAAGAATGACTTAAGGGGAAAATCATGCAAGTTAAAATGCTTTGTAGAGACCCTATCCTTAAAAATTATAGTTCTGAAGTATAGGTGAAACCATGCTGATTTTATATTGTGCTTCATAAAAATTTAAAGGCTATCAGGGCAGAAAGATTTTAAACACCATATGCATCATCTAGTATAAATATGCACAAGAAGCTGGATGAATGATAATCTAAAGTCATAGGCAGTTGCCTGTAGCCACATTTTTTGATGTATCTCTAGAGAAATTCGGAAGAAATTCATCAAGGGAAGATCTTCAGCCTTCTCATAAAGGTTTTTTAAATTTCTTTTCACCCACTGTTTAAGCACAGAAAATAAGAGGGGCAGATAATCTGAGTGACAGCTGTTGGAAATGGAATGCAAAAATTTTTTATGAATGAGAGTCAGATTATTCTCTAGCAATTTATGTTAGGCTTGTAAAACATCTTTTGCCTACTCATACAGAATAACAGATTCACACTGAGCTTGAAAGACACTGGACTTTCAATTGTCTTTCTTCGTTTTTGTTCCTAATGGATTGAACAACACCATGACCCTAGCTCAATAAACAGGCTAATTGCCTGTGCTGGAGAACCAGTGATTTTACCATGTTTCCATTAATTTCATAGGGAGACGGGATTTGTCCAGCTTTTTAAGGTTCCAGCAACTGGGCTTCTAGAGGAAGTTACCACCTCTCCTGGATTCTCCAGGGTGAAGTTTCATCTTAGGAAATAAACTGAAGTATATACTGAATTGTTTAGGATACCTCTGAAACCCATGAAACCTTTCAGAAAGAGCTTCCCTGAGAAAGTCCTCTGCTTACATTGAGTAGGGTCCCAATGGAGTTCCATACAGGACCTGATTTAGTTGTGCTTAGCCAGTACGCCAAGCATGAACCAGGTTAGTATTAAAATCTGTACTTGAGTGGAAAAAAACACATTTAAACAGGTGGAAGATCTGAACAACCTTACTGATTTTAATCATGTTTACCAGAAAGCAAAATAAGCTGACTTTTGTCCATCGGGCCTTCTGATAATTCATGTTCTACCCTCATTGCAACTTCTAGGAGCTATCCCTGAAGCTCTACACTTGTTTATTTGGCAGAGGCGGGTATGTTGATTAGAACATCACATGCATAGAACTCTTGTAAATCTCTTCACAATAGCTGTTGTGTGTTCTAATGATGATGATGCACATACACAGGTTAGAAACATAAGAAGACCTGAAATTTCTCTTGTAGATTTTTAACTCCTAATTTCTCATTGTACATGGCTTATGATTGGAGACCATACAAAACTGCTTCCTGGAGTGGTGTAACTGTCTAACATTATGCATGGAGGTCACTGATATATGTTGCTCTTTGTACTTAGCCTGTTGAAGTGCTGATCCCAGCCAGCAATATGTGAGTGACAGATTTAGAATAACTGGTGATGGAAATGGTCAATGAGTTTACCATTTTTTTTGCCTAGCCTAAACATTATTTGCCTGCGTTTAGCTAGTGTCTGCACTGTCACCATAATCAGTGAAAAGAGTTACCATAGGGTAAGACAGATCACTCTCCTGAGACACTTGTCTCTCTCCATAGACTACAGAAGAACAATTGTATTCCTGGTCCCTCATGCTGCATACTGCTTTCCTGAAGGTATCCCTGGTTAAGAATGCTTTGGCAAAAGTATTTGTGTTTATACCAACTTCTTGATTTTTTTTTTTCTTTTATTATGTGCAGCCAGATCTATATTCAAACAGCCAAGGGGATATATTAGCCCTACCTGGATTTTTATTGTGAAAAATATAAACCTAGTGTATCCGCTTTCCTACTTTTGTTCTGATTTGAGCTTAATTGTTGTGGTACTTCGGGCTCTTTGACCCAAATCCATCCTGTCCCCCAGCGTACCCCTACCTGCAGACCTCTCCTATGTAGTCTAGAAGGTCACTCACTCTGGTGTGTGAGTGACTCCTCAGATGGAGGAACTCTAATGTTTTCCACCTGAGGTGTAGGCTCTGTTCTTTCTAAATGAAGCCTATCTGCAGCAAGTAGACTTTTTCTGGTCGCTTCTGAGCTACCTATTCTCCACATGAGTTATCTGCTAGATCCTTAGTTATCTGCTAGTCGTTCCAGCCTCTGCTTACCCCATTTTCAGGCACTTCATCTTTGTTTAACACTTTTGCAGTCTTTTTATCTTATAACCTCCTTGTTCACATGATGTATAACATTACAAACATTTTACAGATCATGGATGATCCTAAGGTAATTGTGGTGCTACTGCACTTCTGGGTACTCCAAAAAACTACCAAAATCCTTGATTTTATTTTTATTTGGTTTTAGTGTCTTTTCTTATAGCAAGAGCCTTTCAGTGGTTTTACTTTTTTCTTGCTGAGAACAAGAAACTCTTAAAATATATGAACATAGGATTGTGGAGAAGCTGTAATTACTGCTGCAGAGGAATAAAGGGGTTTTGCATGCTGAAAGTATGATAATTACTAGGCCACTCTCCATCATCTTTGGTAAGTCAGAGGGAGCAGAAATGCCTGAGAATTGGAGGAAAGCAAATGTCACTGCAGTCTTCAAAAAGGGCAAGAGGGAGGACTTGGGTAACTATAGGCTGGTCAACCTCACCTCCATCCCTGGAAAGGTGATGGAGCAACTTATCTGCAGTGCAATCTCTAGGCATATTAAGGATAAGAGAGTCATTAGGAGCAGTCAACATGGTTTTACCAAAGGGAAGTCATGTTTAACCAACCTGAAAGCTTTTTATGAGGACATAACCAGGTGGATAAATGATGGTAGAGCAGTGGATGTGGTTTATCTTGATTTCAGCAAAGCATTTGACACCGTATCCCACAGCATCCTCGCTGCCAAATTGAGGAAGCGTGGACTGGATGATCAGGTAGTGAGGTGGACTGTTAACTGGCTGGTGATAAGAAGCCAGAGAGTGGTGGTCAATGGGGCAGAGTCTAGTTGGAGGCCTGTGTCTAGTGGAGTCCTTCAAGGGTCAGTACTAGGACCAGTATTATTCAATATACTCATCAACAACCTGGATGAGGGAGCAGAGTGCACTGTCAGCAAGTTTGCTGATGATACAAAGCTGGGACGAGTGGCTGACATACCAGAAGGCTGTGCTGCCATCCAGCGAGACCTGGACAGGCTGGAGAAATGGGCAGGGAAAAACTTAATGAAATACAAGGGTAAATGTAAAGTCTTGCATCGGGGAAAGAACAACCCCATGTACCAGTATAGGTTGGGGACAGACCTGTTGGAGAGCAGCACAGGGGAAATAGACCTGAGGGTCCTGGTGGACAGAGGGTGACCATGAGCAGTGGTGTGCCCTCATGGCCAGGAAGGCCAATGGCATCCTGGGGTGTATTAGAAGGGGTGTGGTTAGTAGGTCAAGAGAGGTTCTCCTCCCCCTCTACTCTGCCCTGGTGAGGCCACATCTAGAGTATTGTGTCCAGTTCTGGGCCCCACAGTTCAAGAAGGACAGGGAACTGCTTGAGAGAGTCTAGCACAGAGCCACCAAGATGATTAAGGGAGTGGAGCATCTCCCTTCTCAGGAAAGGCTGAGGGAGCTGGGTCTCTTTAGCTTGGAGGAGACTGAGGGGAGACCTCATTAATGTTTATAAATATGTAAAGGGCAAATGTCATGAGGATGGAGCCAGGCTCTTCTCAGTGATGTCCAATGGTAGAACAAGGGGCAATGGGTGCAAGCTGGAGCATAGGAGGTTCCATGTGCACATAAGGAAAAACTTCTTTACAGTGAGAGTGACAGAGCACTGGAACAGACTGCCCAGAGAAGTTGTGGAGTCTCCTTCTCTGGAGGCATTCAAAACCTGCCTGGACGTGTTCCTGTGTGACCTACTGTGGTGATCCTGCTCTGGCAGGGGGATTGGACTAGATGATCTTTCGAGGTCCCTTCCAATCCCTAACATTCTGTGTCATTACAGGTGTGGGCAATATTTAAATAATTCTTCCTGGTGAGCGGGGTGGGTTCCTCAGGATATGTCGAGGCTGAAAAATTTCTGCTTCAAGAGATCCTGGATCTGTCAGAGTCTCCCAGGACTCCCTGCTTTGCACACCTGTCTTTCCTTCTTGGGGAAATCTTCTGGAGGGGAGGAGAGAGGGAAATATTGTGTATCTGGGTCTTGACCACAGCACAGTTTCAGGACAAGTCAAAACAAATCCCTGGACCCATGAGCTCAGAAAAACTCCCAGCTCCAAGTTCAGCTACTGCTTTAATGTGCAAGAGCCTTTTAATCATATGGAGAAGAATTCTTCTTTAATACACCATAAAGCCTATAAACCAAACTAGTTTATTATTGTCTTCTGAGAAAAATTTTTACAGGATTTACTTTTATGAATGTATTGGGTCTGGCGGGGCTGGAGTTGATATTTCCCGTGGCAGCCCTCAGAGTGCTGTGTTTTGTATTGGTGGCTCAAGGGCTGTTCATAACACCCCAGTGTTTTGGTTTCTGGTGAGCAGTGCTAGCACAGCACCAAGGCTGTCTCTCCAACATTTCCCCCAGTAGGCTGGAGGTGGGGAAGGTCTTGGGAGGGGACACAGCCAGGACAGCTGACCCAAACGGACCAAAGGGATATTCCATACCATATGACGTATGCTCAGAAATAAAAGCAAGGAGAACGGAGGGGGAAGGCGGGGCACTCATTGCTTCCGTTCTGTCCTCCGGGAACCGCAACGCGTATGAAAACCCTGCTTCCCGGGAAGTGCCCAAACATCTCCTGCTGATGGGAAGTAGAGAATAAATGTTTTGTTCTTTTGCTTCTGCGCAGGCAGCTTTGCTTTGCTTCTATTAAACTGCCTTTGTCTCAATCCAGAGTTTGTTTTTTTTTGTGTTCCATCTTATTTTCCCCCTTCCCCATCTTGCTGAGGAGGGGGGTGATAGAGTGGGCTTTGGTGGGCATCTGGCATCCAACCAGGGTCAACCCACCACAGGGCTGCTGTGGGGAAAATCAGTTCCATCCCAGCCAGACCCAATACAATGAAACTTCCTTTCGATGATCTTTCGAGGTCCCTTCCAATCCCTAACATTCTGTGAAACTTTTCTGAGGACTGATACTTAGCTGAACTGCATTCTACTGAGAAAGGGAACAACTGACTGCTCTCTTCAGGTCCCTTAAGCAAATGTTAATTGTCTACACTTGATAAGGACAATAAGCGCTGGAGGGGAGATGCTGCCTGCAACCCTTGTGGTAACAAACCTAAGATTGACTAGAACACAAGGAAGGTAACCCTTGGCTAAAGTTAGACTCAAAGTGAGATGTTGCCTGTGAAAATCTGAGCTTAAAGCACAAAGACATGATGGTTGGGGATTTCTGCTAGCTAGAAAATATTTTGAATAAGAAAACAAGGACTGGCAGGATAATGCTACTTTTAGCAAGAATTCTGCTCCAAGGCTTGGGCTTGGGCTATATATGGAAGCTGTAACTTTCACTCTCTTCTGTAGATTTTATTTTATTGAGCTGCAACTTTTATGTGAGAATAACCATTTTAATGTTTCTGAGGCTGTCTGCCATGCTGAATATTTTGTTCACCCTCAGACAAGCCTATAGACGGTAAATTCTGTGACACAGATTTATTGCATCTAAATATCTAAACATGGATACTGAATTAAGAAGACTTGTTAAAAATGTATGAATGCGGGCTTTATAATTTACATTTCAGCTGCTTTTGTTCTGAAGAAAACACTTTAAAGACAAATTTATAGGAATTACTTAATTGTGGATTTATTAGCATCTATATCCTTCTCTCTGCAGGCTTATCCAGTCTCAGGCCTTTTGAAAAATAATCGGTGTTTCAGAGTGGAATGCTAGTGCAAAACCAAGTACAAGTCAGCCTAAAAGGATGTCAGAATTGACACAGCCAGAATATATACAATCAATTTGGGAAAATACTTTAATGATAGTTTTACTCATAGCCCATGCAAAGGTCTGCGTTGGTTGTGTTGATGTTCCTGGTAGGTGGCATTAGCAACATGAATTTTCCATGGGTCCAACTATTCGTTATCCAGGGAGAAGAATCGCTATGAAAATACACAGTGTCTGAGTAAATTTAGTTGAGTTTAGTGACACTGTTTCTACTGCCTAGGCAAAATCCTGCAGGAATTAGCAAAGAATTTCCTCTCCTCAGTCTTAAACATGCACTGTGGAAAAAGGCAGGACCAAGACCAATTCCATGTGTTAACAAGTATTTTCTGTTTCTTTTTGAAACAGCTATGCAGTTTTCCAACAAGAAACTAAATTGAGTCTCTGAGTTCACATGTGTACTTCCGTGTTCAGTATGGCGTAAGAAAAGAATAACTGACATTTAGCCATTTATTTGCAGACTAATAAATGAATGTGGAAACCATTCCATGTTTACCTACTGATTTTGAGCATTTCACCCTGAATCATAATGCACAATGTCTATGTGTGTTTCCATTGGTCATGCTAAATGAATAAAGTTAAAAGTTTCAGTAAATTAGTTCTTAAAACTGGCGCTTTATTAAAAAGTCTATTGAATTTTTTTCTTTAAAGTCACATGAAACAGAAGCTTCTATATTATAGCTGGTTACCTCCTGGGCTTTGGAGAAGTTCAGGGTCAGTACTGAAGTTTGTGGTATGGCCCAACGGCAAGTGAGAACTCGCAGAAAATTCACAAAAAAGTGAAAGAAAGAAAGAAAAATTGTAACCTTGGAGTAAAAGTTGCACATGAGCATCTCTTAGCAACACAATCCATAAAAGTAGGGAAGCTAATGTTAATATCAGCACCCAAAGTGCCTATCACTCAGGTATCATGGCTGTATAGAGTAGTCCTGAGAGTGAATTAAAAGGCAAAGTAGCTCCACTCTTTATTGTTGGCAGGAGAGTTGTGGAATTACCCTTCTTGTTGTGCTCATCTGGTCCTATCTGGAACACAGCGAGCCCCAGAAGGTCCATCTACTAGAAAATGAAATGAAATACTAATGTGTCCAGTTTCTTGATCATCCATGTAATCCTCAGTTCCTTCTAGTAAGTTCGTTGCGTGGTGGTTGCTGGTATTTGTATTGCATTTACCTTTGAGGAGACAGAGTTAAATCACCCTGGACCTAGAACGTGCTTTGCATGTGCTTTCAAGTGTTTCTGGTAGTGTAAGTTTTTCCCCTGGTGCCGCTTCAGTTTGTTCCCTCATGTCTGCTTCTTTTTGCACTTCTCTTTATGTACTTTTCACTTACAGAAAAGGACATCTTCAGAGAAGCTTCCCACTTCTCCAGGCTTTTCTCTGTAGAACTGAGTACGTCAAACAGTTTATGTGTTTCAGGACCATTATCTCATGCCCATCTGGGCTGTAATGGCAGAAGAAAATGTTTACTTTAGGCTGAGATGCTGAGCTTCTTACGAATGCTTATTTTTCTTCACTGTGTATGAAGGGAGCCTAGATTTAGATGTCTATGGTACAGGCATCTGCATTTGGTCATTATTGCCTGCATAATACTGCGTATGCTAGTTGTCATCTTTTTGGATTCCATATAAAATAGCCCAGTGATCCAGAGAAATTGGGGAATCAGCCATAAGAATAAAGGAGAAAGTAATTTTTCCAGATGTACTATTCTAGTATAATTTGATTGGTGAAGTCTAAGGATGAAAAGGAAGCAACTGGTTGTCAGAACCAGTTGGTTAAATGCTGTGTTAGAGCACTATACAAAGTCTTGCTTTACCTGACTGCAGAGAAAGCTGACTTTTATGTAGCTGGGATGAAGACAAGTGTCCATAGTGCCAGTGGTCATATAAACAAGTTCTAGGAATCTGTTTTCAGAATGAGCATGGAGAGCCCAAATTCTCATTTTTGTGTGTGTTAGCTGATTGAAACTGCAAGAAACATTGTCCTTACTGATATATACGTGTGTGTATGTATATATAATTTTTATATAATGCCAATATTTGTTTAGAACACATAAATTATAGTGTATATATACTTGCACATATAATTTTAATGTAAGTATCTGTTTTAGAGAGAGAGAAGGAAACAGCTACTGTGTACTGTTTTATTTTAGCATAATCCATGTAATCTATTTCCTTTCTGCATGAGTAATAAATATTATGTACCTTTTAAGCATACAGCTATAGGGCTTAACAGATTAATTGCTGTAATGTAAAATGACTCTGCTGTCCCTGAAGATCATGCCCTGTCAAAATTGCAGCTAATTAAGGCTTATTGGTTATCCAAGTTGATGCAAGTAGAAATAACTATACACAAAGCTATATTCTTATACTGAATTAATTAAATAACATTTTCACTAAGCTTATTCAGAAATTTTTTCCATGCTTTCATCAAATAGATAAGTTATATTCTTCATAGAAAATTTTGAAGTAATTAAGCCGTTACTGGTTTCATGGATTCAAATTACGTTAGAAACTCTCTGGGACAGGGAATTGTCACTTCAGTGTTTGCAGAATTCTGCTCTTACTGCAATTGAAGGTTTTGGCACTACCACAATTGAGTTAATAGCAGAAGATAGGAATCTTTTCATTTCATATATTTAGGATGTGCATTAAATAATTTATGGAGCGTTCTACTTTGTTTCTTCTGAGTATGACACGTTATCAGCACTTTCTTAAAAATTGACCATTTCCTCTTTTTACTTCCTCCTGTAGTTCACTAACATGACATGTTTATTTGCATCTTCCTATGTAATAGAAGAGGTAGTAAAACTGTAAGACTCATATGTTTGCTTGTTTCTGAAGATATGTCACTTTCCTACAAACTTATTTTTCTTCCTTATGTGAAATATTTCATACTTAACAGGGAAAATAAAGTCCTTTTAAATGCAAGGACAGTATATATTAAAAAGAACGCAAGCAAACAAAAGCCTAGAAATCGTTTAGGTAATGATATAGGTTTAAATATCTTTCTATTTGAATGAGTCCTGGTAGTTATGGAGAGAAAGAACTTGATGTTTAGATAGTTGAATAGTAGGTTCTGCAGTCTTCCATACTGAATTGGTGGCAATTCATGACTGTATTTAGTGGAACTAATAACTGCAGTACTTATGGGTATTTACAAGTCCTTATTTTCTGCTTAGCAGCAGTCAAGTAACAAAATGAACAGATACCCCTCCCAAGTTTCTTAAAAAGAGCTCAAGAAGAGGGGGAGAGGGGAAAATGACTTATTAAGCATAACTAATGCTGCACAAACTCTCTCTCTTCAGCATAGATTCACATTTACATGGTGAAGTGATGTGGTTCTTGTTATGAATAAAGCAAACCTGTTCCTGATTGCATCCTGACTGTGGTACATTTATAGTGCTAGCCCTTGGCATAATCTCCGTGGCCTATGTAGGTTTCGGAGAGCTGTGTGCATCTGTTTTCTTTTCAGGCTTCTGAGTAACTTTTTCAGATTGTTTGGGGATATGGAGAGGGGAAACAAAACTGACTCCAGACTGATTGTTGTGGGGCTGCAGAGCATCAGGAACCTTGCAGAAATGAACTGCTGCTGTCCTCAGCAGCTCACACATTTTTTAAGGGGCTCAGGGAAGGTTTTCCCATCCTCTTCAGCTCAGCCTCTGTGGCCTAGGAGACAAGGTGACTTTTGGGGACTGAGTCTCCTGACACATACCCCAGTCATTCTCTCCAGCTGGATGATGTTTCCTAGTTTCCGATGCAGGCCTGTGATTAAAAGGCATTAGCTCGGAACGTATAGTTTGTTCTAGAGGTTTGTCTAATGTAATTTGTATAATGCTTAATCATCCCTGTCTCACTTATCTCATATGAGTGGAAAATAACTCGAGTTACAAAATTTGCAAGAGAGGCTTGCGGCCGCAACATTATGAAAATAAAAATGCTTGATGATTGCTTATGCATTTGTTCTCCTTTATGCAAATTGGCTGATGATAAATGAATGCAGTATTTTTTCTATAGGCAAACTGAAAACATACAAGACATGAAATCCTCTACCCTGCATAGCTCTAGCTCATCAGTAAACTCAAATGAATGTTTATATCTTTGTTTTCTTTTCTGTGGCTTAGCATGGAGAATGGCAGTAATTGTTACTGCTGAAATAAATCTATCGCTACTTAATCATACTATGTCAAATATACTGTTAAAGTAATATTAGAAGTACTTGGGATGTGGGTGCTTATGTAGAAGTTCCCACCTCTACCTTTCAGTATGCTTCACATCCAAGGAGTTCTGTCTCTGCACTGCCTTTCTGAATAATGCTGTGACAATGCCTTCCTCTGTTTGCTGGGTTTCTCCTGCCTTTATATTTTCTGGTACATCCCACCTCCTCCCTTGCTGAATAAGCTTTTCAGTTCTCTGCTGGGAACCAGGAAACTCTCTGGCTCCCATCTGGCTAAGCTACACTATATGCTGTGGTGTGCACCTTGAGTACTCACTGTGTGGCACTTGGGCTGTAGCCTCTCTTGTGTCTACCTGTCTCACTTCATAGGGCACGATTGCTCCTTCCCTTCAATTTGGACACATGCTTAACAGGTGCAGCTTCTCTCACCAGATTTGCTATTGCCTGTTGACCAAGGACCCCTTTGATGACAATTTTTGATGCTGTCAAGCAAATGATAGCAATAGTTTGCTTGTATCTCTGGCATAATGTAGCCACATCATCAACAGGAATACCAAATCTATCCTGTTAAAAAATACTGTGTTGTATCAAGTATTGAACATTTCTATTCCGCTAGATTAACAACTAGGTCAAAATGTGGTCAATGTTATGTCATTTTATGAGTCTCTGTATAAATCCTGTCCTCATTTCTCTTGACAGTTACAAGAAAATGAGTGAAAACAAAGCTGTTTAATGCATTTGTCATCTATGCCGTTCAGTGCTATTGATGGATGTTTCATACGTACCCATTTAATTGAGTGTGTTGAGATCTACTTTGTCTTCTTGCAGACTGTTCTGTTTCACCATAATGATGTGCTTTCTCATCATTTTTGTGTAATAGGTGGTCTTGCTTCATAATGTTTTTGTTATTTTTTCCAAAACCTAGCCAGGCTGTAGTTGAAGCTCACTGATCTTCAGAAGTCACCTGGAAATCTTTTAAGAACTTGCACTTTTTCAAATTTTCAGTGAGTCTAGAAATAGCATGAGAAACAAAATTGTGTCATGAAGGGCTTTGGTGGCAGGTAGAACACAGGAAAATAAATGGGAGGGTGGACTAACTTATGAAGTCCCACAGTAATGGGGACAGTCAGGATCCTTTTCAGAAGCACTGCCTTTGCCTTTGGAGGCTTTCTGATTTCTTAAGTGTTAATACTACTGGAGATTTGAAAAAACAATATCCATTAATCTGTCAGGCCACTGGATGAGGCAGCACTGTTTCATACTCAGCTTGCTCCTGTGCAGTGGATAAAGCCCATACTGCAGATAGTGTTGCTAAATCTTTGGCAAAATTCTGACTGACTGTCTTCTCCAGAAGCAATTCCTACAGGGGAGGGACAATGATACCACTAGTCATTTATGTTGTGTGTTTTTGAGTTCCTTATCTGGTAGATACTGATTCCTTTAAACTTTCCAGAGAAGTTGCAGTTCAGGATATGGGAAACAAAGGTAAAAGAAGATAGTAAGAAGAGAGTAGTCTTGTGAGGAGAAGATAGTAGCTTTGTAACAACTATCTATGGATACATTATCTATGCATTTAACTAGTTTGAAATAGTATAATGGATATACAGAAGCAAACCAATTGCATTGCAAAAGCTGGACAATATTGAGACAGAAGGTTGTATGAGATAACAACTACAGGAAGAGATGAGAAAAACTGTTAATCAGTTTTTGAATTAGCAGTGTGTTTTTCAGATCAAAATACTGATATTTTCAGTAGAATCAAAACATTCTATCTGCTTATGTTTGTTTGAATGTAAGTTAGAAGCAAAGTATTTTTAAACAGCTTCCTCCAATTTTTCAATTACTGAGAAAGATCCTTTTCTTTTAAAGGACTATTTAAGTTATTTTCAAATGACAAGAGATAAGGTAAGGGAAAGAAGCTATAGCTATTTTTCCACAAAGGTTTTGGTAATCCCATTGAAGAAATCAGGCCTTGACACATGGAAAGGGAGCCATGTATACAAATAAATCACTCTTGACATATCCCTTGGGCAGTTGGCTTTCTTATGCTATGCAGTGCACTGGGATGTAATATTATTATTTCCCATGTGATTATATGTGTGCATATGCTGTCACTTTCCATTGCTGAAATAAGCTGTTTGAGCTCGATTGTTTCTGTGTTTAAATCTTTCCTCTATATTCATCAATGAAAACTTTTTTTAATGCAAATTAGGGCCTTACTGAATTTGATTAGCAAGAAAAAATATAGTCTTTTTTTCCTCTGTCCTATCTCCAGTTGTACAGCTAAGGAGAGTCAACAACCTCTAAAGCGATACCTTAGATATTAGAAGTGGTGTGAAGTAAAGTGAAAGAAGTCCAGCTTTAGCTGTCCATTTCCAATTTGAAGGCCTCCAGTTTGAATGTGTTGAGTGTTGGCAGCTAGCACTGAAACCCAAAGGAGTTGTGTGAGTGTTCATTATCTCCCCACATCTAGACCTAAGGAAAGATGCTTTGCATGAAGCAGTGGGAAAGAGAATTGTCTTTTGTAAATTGCCATGTGATGCCTTGTGTGATTTTCAGAGCGATTTTGTTTATGGCTTTCTGTCCTTCTATCTCTTCTGCTTAGAGCCTCACAGTGTGATGATGATGCTTTCACTGTACTAGATCAGGACTAAGAACTCTGTGACTCCTGATTACAATCATATCTGGTTAATCCTGGAGGGAGGAAGAGTCTGGTTATGTTTATTTATTCATGCTCCCTTCTCTATCATATCCCTTTTGACTATTATTTCTCACTGGCTGTATATCGTGGTGTAACCCCAGCTGGCAACTAAACACCACACAGCCACTTGCTCACTCCCTCCAATTGGGATGGGGGAGAGAATCAGAAGGGTGAAAGGGAGAAAACTTGTGGGTTGAGATAAAGACAGTTTAATAAGTAAAGCAAAAGCCACGCACACAAGCAAACAACCAAGGAATTCATTCACTACTTCCCATCAGCAGGCAGGTGTTCAGCCATCTCCAGGAAAGCAGGGCTCCATCATGCGTAATGGATGCTTGGGAAGACAAAATGTCATCGCTTCGAATGTCCCTCCCTTCCTTCTTCTTCCTCCAGCTTTATATGCTGAGCATGACATCACATTGTATGGAATTTCCCTTTGGTAAGTTGGGGTCAGCTGTCCCAGCTGTGTCTCCTCCCAACTTCTTGTGCACCTCCAGCCCACTCTCTGGTGGGGTGGTGTGAGAAGCAGAGAAGACCTTGATTGTGTGTAAGATGTGGTGCTTGTCGTAGGGGCAAACACAGTGTTTACCATCCCTGTCAGTTTAGGGAATGTAAAATGTTCAGTATTTTTCACAGGGAGTACTAATCATTCTGTGGCAGATTGATTATTCCAGTAAACATTAATGAAATAGGAATGTTCAGTTTTTTTGTTGTTCACTGTGTGTTTCAGGATGTGCATTGCTGTGGAAAGCCATAAGGATTGTACAGGTTGACTGCAGTGAGAAAGGGACAGGTTCCTATTGCAGCAACTCCTGTTTGCCCTGAGGCTTGCTGTGTTATCTGCCACTCCTAAACCCTAAAGTGTGGGGTGGGAGAAGAGAGGAGATTTCATCACCCGAATCCAGGCATTTCATTAACCAACCACAGCCAAGGTTTTATCAGACAAAGCCATATGTATGATATTGGCCTGCAGTAGTCCTGCTTTGTCGCCAACCATCATTTCTCCTGTGTTGCTCCCTTTGCTGTTTTGCCACAAAGCTTTGTGCAGCTAAGCTGTGAATAGGATTTGGAAATGGATGACTTAAAAAGTGTGTGAGCTAGAAAAATTTAAGTTAGAATGGCGATGCTTCTCATAAACCATACCCAAATTCAGACGATAGTCTTCTGAGGAACCTTATGTAGTAAGTGGAGAGAGTGATTCCTTGATAGTGCTCCTTTCACTACAGAGTGAACTGGCTGGATGTTGACCAGTGTGAAAGTGCCTTATAGAATGACATTTTTGAAGGAGTCCTAACTCTGAATTGCCCTTTGTAGATTTAAACATGGATTTTGTTTTAACAGGCTTTCCTATGCTCACACAATATGTAGGGTTATGTATTTTGTGCAAACTAAGTGGTTAACAATGGCATGAGCACAAACTGGATTTTTTTCTTGCAGTTGCCCATTTTAGATTCATTGGTGCCTGCTCTCTTTGTGCTTTGTGAGAGGAAATATTGCAGCTTAAAGCAGTTTTGTGTTTCTCCTTTAGCAGCTCCCTATGCCTGGGACTTCTTCCCCTGGCACGTGTAATGGCTTTTTCTATGCACAATTAATAGCTACTGTGCTTTGGCTGCAGCTACTTCAGAGCCCGCTCACTGAGCTGGTGCTTTGGGCAGAGGAGGAGTGAGAAGCTGCAGCATGAGGGGTTGCCTTCAAAACGTACCTAGCACTTGGCTGGTGTACTTCAGTCAAGTTGGCTTCAAGGTACCTCTGATTGTTGCTAGCTGTGCAGGCAGTGATAGTTATCATGCTGTCAGATGTGCACACTGGATCTGACCCATTCAGACCTCAGAAGGTTATTTCAGCCTTCTGTTATTGAAGTGTTTCAAAATAAACTATGGCTTTGAGCTGCTGTCCAAGGTGAGGAGATGGTGAATACGCCCTTCCCTGCTGGAAGCACAGCGGACAGTCCATGGATTCAGCTCTTCCCAAGTTGTCAGAAAGAGGCGAAGAAAACTGTGGTTTCCTGTCTCTTTTCCTCCCCATAATCAATTATCAGACTTTTTGACACGTTATGATGTCAATTGCTAGGGAGGAAGACTACTTTTGACTGTATGTGTTGCAGAGGGTACACAGGATCTCCCTAGTAGGTGAAATTGTGAGTCCGTCCTTATCAGTGTTCTTCGGTAACTTCAAATCAGCCAGCAGCATTTCTTCTGTCTTTGCTTTTTCTTCTTTTAACCATGGGATCTGTCCTAATACAGTAAAGGCAGAAAGAGAAGCTTGTTTCATATAGAAGAGTAAATTGTTTTAGGATTACAATTATACAAGAAAATATATAACAAATTTTATTGGAAGTGTGAAATATGCATGTATAAATGTCTATATACAGATGGTAATTTGAAATGATTTAGTATATGGTGGTATACATACTGTCACTTCAAATACATGTTATAGAATTTTCTGCAGAGAGGATATGGGGAAAGAATAAAGACATACCAGTTTAACTCTTGTGGTTTTGTGTGTATCGCTGCATTAACAAACAATTTAGAAGAAATTATTCAACTTTAAATATAATTCTGCCACAGCTTTCTAAACAGAAAGGTGATTTTATTTTATGTCTAGCCCCAAGCATGTGTCTTAAGGGACCATTGCAGAAATGTATGTTTTGTATAACTCTTTATTTCATAGTTTTATTATTTCATAATGAACAGTATCATAGTGACTCAACTGAAGTATGAAATTGTGAAAAGCAACCATTTCAATACCAAAAAGAAAATGCACAATCAAAGCAAGTATTTAAAATTGTTCCTTTATTCTTTGTTTACATGGCAAATGGAGCAATAGATAAGTGATATACCCATAAAAGAGTCAAGTAGGATTGAAATAATGTAAACACCATCTGTTGTCATTTGAAGCTCCCTCTAAATGGTATCTTCTATGTACCCTTCATAGTCAATGGCAGAAATGTTTCCATGCCGCCTCTTAATTTTTTTTTTCATTTATGTTCATCTAACTTCTTCAGTTTCAGCCCCTTACTGAAGTGTACATTCCCAGAATGGTGACCTCCCTACCTCCGTGGCCTTTTGTGTAAAGGATTCTGGTGGGCGTCACAGTATCATGCCCATGTCATGTCTATGCTATGAAGCACTCACTGTGGAGTATAAACCTTTCTGCTAAATTATCTTCTTGAACTGTAGTAATGAGGGCCAGACGCTAGCACATCGTGGGCATTTGTGCAGATGTTTTATGGGCTGAAGTGCACCCCATATCCTCTGTACTTGTTTCATGGGACATGCTTTTCACTCCCTATCCCTGCAGACTGCTCATCATGTAAACTTTCTAAATGACAGTTGCTCATAGTTGGCTTGTACTGCTAGTTAGATCCTGCTGCTCCGTGACAGTGCCCATTTTGCTACAATATTCCTTGTTCTTGGCTTCTCTGACCTTCTTTTACTCTTTGCAGCTCCCTGACCTACCAACCATCCCTGTTTCATTGAGAAGAGCTGCAAGGAGAACACAATTCTGGAGAGGACTGTGTAAAAAAAACAGGGATTTGCTGAATGTCAAGAAAACAGTTACTTTTTTCTCTTCCCTCCTGCCATATTTTAAGAAGGAGGTGCCTGGAGGTGAGGAGAAATAGCCTGTCTGACAACAAATAAATTTGCCCTTTTAACCCGCAGAGGTGAAAAGGACTGAGAAGGTTCAGGGAGGGCTTTCTCTTGATCATCTTCTTAACTTTGAACAGTGAAGTACAGAGACTCCTCAGCCCTCTTATTGAGTGATGGCAGATGAAACAAGGGAAGGAATGCTGTTTTAGCATTATATGATGAGTATAAGAGGTTTAATGAATTCCTTCCTTTCCAGTAGCTCCCCGCTGGTTTCAGTGATCAGTCAGAAATGCCACCTTCAACCCCACAAACCCTGAGAAAGGTGAGAATAGGATAACGAAGGGTTTTGCAAATGTAGTAGCTTTTCATGGGAAATTTGAGCTGAATGTTTCTGATCTTCTTAGTTCCTTTAGCGTGCTCAAAAAGCCTTCTTGGTGTATAGTGTCTCAAAGGGCAAGAACGTGTTCTGCATATTTTCTGTTCTGCAGAAAGGAAGGCACCTAGCCTTCTAATGTCTATTGATTGCTGTTAAATATTTGTAAGCAGGTGGAGACAATCTGTACAAAGGAGGTAAAGAAAAGCCTCCTTGGAAAGAGAAAGAAGTTTCATGGAATTATGATAAATGTATGGGAATTTTTCAATACATTTAAAATGAAAATTAATGCTACTAAACTTAAGAACTTTTCAATATCTGAAAGCAAATTTAAAAATCAAACCAGCCAGTATTGCACCATTGCATTAACAAAATATGCCCCCAAAATAAAGTCACTTCTAGGTCTCTATAGCAAACATTTTTACATTGCAAAAGAAAAAGCACTGGACAGAAGCATTCTTGCTGTTTTCTTCTGACAGATTTTTTCAGATATTATTTCCAAGAACATTGTGGTGGTTTCAGCTACAGCTAAGACTATGCAGTCCCTCACTTAATCCCCCCAACCCAATGTGATGGGGAGAGAAACGCAACAAAGGGCTCATGGGTGAAATGAGGACAGGGTGAGCTCACTCACCAGTTATGGTCACCCAAACCAGACTCGACTTGGGGAAGAAAAATAAATTTAATTTGTTACCAGTCAATCAGAGTGGGATAGTGAGACATAACAACCACATCTTAAAATACCTTCCCTTCAACCCTCCCTTCTTCCCGGGCTCAAATTAGTTTGCTCCTGATTTCTCTACCTAGCGGCAAAGGGGACAGGGAATGGGGGTTGCAGTCCATTCGTCTCTGCTGCTCCTTCTGGCATGAGGTCCCCTTGTGGGCCAAAAGAGCTCAGGAACAAAGTGTTCAACACAGGCCATGGAGTCATGGACCTCTTCAGGCACACCTCCCGGCTCTGGCATGGGGACCTCCACAGGCTGCAGACGGGTCTCTGGTCCAACGCACCTCCTCCCCCCAACTCTGGGGTCTTCTTGCTCATTATGAGCTCTCCACATAGTCACAATTACCTCAGGCACAGCATCCTGCTGTGTTTAGCTTGGAGTCTTCCCTGGCCTACACGTGGATATCTGTTCTGCCATTGAACCTTCATGGGCTGCAGAGGACCTCATTTTCCTCACCCCTTCTCTTCTGCATGCTGATCTGCATGTCTGAAGTTCTCTGTCTCCTCCCTTCCTCCTCTCTGCTCATGTTGGCAATGCTCTCTTTTGTTCAGGCCAATGGTCTCCTGATTCCTCTCTCCTTCCTTGCCAAACTGGTTGTATTGGGTTTGCATGGCAAGGT
>NW_010322365.1:0-1283 GCF_000700745.2 Antrostomus carolinensis
CCTCTAGCCAGGGTCAACCCACCACAGTTGGAAAGCAAGGGCGTTTAACTTCTGCCAAATTGTTCTGCCTAACAGCGGACCATGACACACATCTCTGACTTTTCCCTTACAAAGGATCAGCTAGCTTAGCCTATGTGTCCCTTCGATGTATTTTTGTATATCTGCCTCCTTCTACTGGACATCTCAGTTCCTCCTTTCCACAGCTGTGCTATGACTGAACATAATCTTTTTCAAAAATCCCTCATGTATCACTTCCAGATGTGAGCTTGTCTTCTCCTCCTGTTTCAACGTCGTATGGCATTGAGCTATCTGAATTATTCCAGTACATCTTCAGCATTTGCTTGGGTCTTGTATTGTATTACTCTGTATTTGTATTGTATTGCTCTGTACCCATCCACCTTTACAATGCGTCCATTGCCTGGCTTGCAAGGAGACTTGGAATTCAGCAGGCACTAAAATGCCCATCAACTCAGCATGGCTCTGAAACTGCAAACAAATGCTGAAAAGTTGTGGGAGGCCAAGGAGAATGTGGAGGCCAAAAAAGAGTATGAGCATGAGGAGAAAGTAGAGGACAAAACGGGGTGGGAGGCCAAAAAGTCATGGGAGGCCAAGGAGAAAGAAGAGGCCGAAAAAGTGGTGGGAGGCAGTCTTGAAAGCTGGTGCTGGATCTGTTCTCCAAATGCCAATGCATTCGTAGACCCATCCATCTTTACAATGCGTCCATTGCCTGGCTTGTAAGGAGCCTTGGAATTCAGCAGGCACTAAAATGCCCATCAACTCACCACGGCTCTGAAACTGCAAACAAATGCTGCTTGCTCAAAAACAAAGGGAGCCAGGCTTGAAAGCTGGTGCTGAATCTGTTCTCCACCTGCCAACACACTTTTTGCCCCATTCAACTTGGGCCTCAGTCCCTTGCCTGGCTCGCCGGGACCATGCCCATCAACTCAGCATGGCTCTGAAACTGCAAACAAATGCTGAAAAGTTGTGGGAGGCCAAGGAGAATGTGGAGGCCAAAAAAGAGTATGAGCACGAGGAGAAAGTAGAGGACAAAACGGGGTGGGAGGCCAAAAAGTCATGGGAGGCCAAGGAGAAAGAAGAGGCCGAAAAAGTGGTGGGAGGCCAAAGATAAAGTAGTGGCCAAAAAAGGGGTGGGAGGCCGAGGAGAAAGTGAAAGCCAAGAAGGGTAGGGAGGCCAAGGACAAAGTAGAGGCCGAAAAGGGATGGGAGACCAAGGAGAAAGTGGAGACTGAACAGTGGTGGGAGGACAAAGACAAAGTGGAGAC
>NW_010322366.1:0-2443 GCF_000700745.2 Antrostomus carolinensis
CCAGGGATGGGGACTCCACCACCTCCCTCAGTAGCCTGTTCGAGGTAGATGAAGGCAGCCTTGAACTGACTTCATATATAGCGCATCTAATTTTATCCTCTCTAAATCAACACAGTTCTTCTTGGAAAGGATTATGTACAGACCTGGTGAAAGAAGATTCAATCATGATCACGAGGGAGCATCTGAAGGGCTTGAGGGCAAGGTATGGAATCTTTAGTTTAATTACATTTATTCAATCCCAGGAAGGCAGCATCTGTTAAACACTTTTGAAACTTCCCTTCATTAACATGTGGAACTTGGTGAGGATGCTCTGGGATTACAGAGCTACAGTGTAAGGAAGAGCAGGGGCTTGGATCATTCAGCCAAGATATTTTCCATCCTTTTTTTTATTTAAAGACAACCCTAAACAATAAATGAAAGGCATGAGACGTAGAGACAGTAATTCACTTTGTATCCCTTGTGTTTTGTGGCTTCCTCAAGGCTTCTTAATTGTTCTGGTATTGAATAGCGATGATTAGCAAAGTCTCCTTAGCTCAGAGGAGTAGAGGATTTCACAATCAGCTGCTTTTCCAAATTAGTGTTTTTAGGCCATGTCAAAAATTGAACCACTACGGTCTGACTAGAGGGAAGAAAGAACAAGGAGCAGCAGTAAAATTAGCAGGAAGAATTTGAGTATAATCAAGTTGAGGTGAATTATTGATGGGGAATAATAATAATGTCAACGTTAGCTCCTAATTTGGCTACAGAGAGGGATGAAGATGTGGATTTTCTTGAATGAATCAGAAAGTATATATTATATATTATTAAAAAATGTGCAAATGTGTAAAAAAAAATCTCTTACTAGTGACAGTAACACAATTCTGACATGATCCAATTCTTAGGTCCCTCATTTGGAAGCCAAAGTGATCTTCTAATGCAGCTTCTTGTAATGGTGTAAGGTGATGAGGAACACCAAGCTGATGAAGATCAACAGTCTGATGAAGATCACCAGGCTGATGAAGATCACCAGGCTGATGAAGATCAACAAGCTGATGAAGATCACCAGGCTGATGAAGATCTGGTAGGTTGTGTGTGTGTACCACATCCTGTGTCTGAACTTCTAGAAACTCAATGTGTAGAATGAGATATTCTCAATGGAAAATATAAGCAGGCAGATTTAATAAATATGGAGATAATAGAAAAAAATTACCTTTTCATCTTTGAAGTATGAAATTAATCGTAGAATCATAAAATCCCAGACTGGTTTGGGTTGGAAGTCAACTTTCAATGTCATCTAGTCCAACCCAAGCAGCGAGCAGGGACATCTTCAACCAGATCAGGTTGCTCAGAGACCCGTCCAACCTGATCTGGAATGTTTCCAAGGAAGGGGCTTCGACCACCTCTCTGGGCAACCTGGGCCAGTGTCTCTTTGCTCCCTCCCTTCAGGCATTTATCTACATGGTTAAGATCTCCCCAAACCTTCTCCAGGCTGTACAGCCCCAGCTCCCTCAGCCTGTCCTCATAGGAGAGATCCTCCAGTCCCACCACCACCTTTGTGGGCTCCCTCCAGTATATCCCAGTCTCTCTTGTACTGGGGAGCCCAGAACTGGACACAACACTCAGGTGTGGTCTCACTAGTGTTGAGTAGAGAAGAAGAATCATCTCCATTGACCTACTGGCAATACTTTGGTCAACCAGCTTTTGGGTCAAGTCAGGAGCTTGTGGTTTGTATCTTAATTATCCTAAAGAACAGGTTTGCTAATCCATCACTTCCTTGAATGAACTTTGTTTTAATTCCAAACAAAACGAGCTGAGCCAGGGATAAAAACCCCCAGTAATTTGAAGACTCTTAATTTCCTCTATTTGGTGGGATGAGGTGAAATCAATCATTTCATTTGAGTGTAGATTTTCTGGCTTAATTCCTTACTCTGTTTGTACTCAGAAGGAAAATAATAATAATAATAATAACAAAAAAAAGCTTGTGTATATGAAAATCAACATAATAAACCATTATTGTCGACACAAGAGGCATTATGGGCTCCCTTGGAACAGCACAAATACATTAAAAATGGATTTAGATGCATTTAAACATGCATATTATTTCACAGATGAGTGTAATGGTTTCTCAGGAGCGATTAAGTTTGAGAATGCAAAAAAAAAAACCCCATGTTTATTTGTATGACTTTGAAGAAAATTATTTAACAAAAATGACATTAATAGGCCTACCCTTAAGGTGTCATTATATAAATCTTCAGTCAAGCATTTGGATTAGGAATCCAAGAAAGTGCTACAGACCTAAATGACTCATTACACACAAGCTTTGCAGCCATTTATTAATAAAGTCATAAATAGTTCATTATTATTAATTGGATTTTTTTCTAAAGCATCCAGATTTGTCATATAAATGATGCAAGGTGGGTACCTCTGAGGGATTGTATCTTCACATCCATCCAAGTTGAGGAAA
>NW_010322367.1:0-10317 GCF_000700745.2 Antrostomus carolinensis
TCAGAATGGAATCACCTACCACAACTACCCTTTTTTTTTCTTCTTTTTTTTTTTGTGATATGCTACATCACTTGGATGCTCTCCAGCCTTGCTGCTGTAACACCCAGGCTTTTAAAATAACTTTCAAAAGAAGGTTTTGATGAAGATGGAGGACTATATTCCCTTCCAGCTATGAAAATGAAGTACATGAGAGAATAAGGGTACAGAGCCAAAGCTGCTGTTACTGGACCATTAATGCATAAGGGCTTTTTTTTTATGGTTGTTGTTAAATATGGCATAGCAAACCCTAAGGTTCCATGTGCTCTAGCCCTGTGCACATATTCTTGTGCCATCTGTAACACCCACACACATCCTGTGCTATCTCTCCGATATCCTACATCATACATCTCCTGGAGAAACCATATCTAGCAAGTCAGAAACTCACCATTAGGGAGACTAGGCTGCTCCAGTAACAGTGCTGTGAGTCATGACTTTCTCAGTGCCTGAATCATCTGAATAGCTGCAGCAATCACAGACCAATGCAGCTTTTGGGGAATAGGTAAATTCCTGCTATTTCACAGTGCAGCTTTGTGTTTTTCATTGTGCACACTGCTTTGAGGGGTATGCAGGAAAGGACAGATTAGCTCAGCGCACAGGGGATGTTTCTCATATATTTGGCCTTTTCTAAAAAAAAACAGTATCCAGTGAGAGTGGGAAGGTCCAACTCTTACTCTTCATCCTTCACTATACCAGCTGGCTGAAGGAATTCCCAAAAATGGCACATCTGAACAGACAGGTTAAGAAAAGATGGAATTAACAACCCAAGTGGATTTTTTTTAAACAATGCAGTACGCCATATATAAGTCTTGCCAAATAAGCACAGTGCCTCTGGTCCTGACAGCCTGTTGTACATTTTACACTGCAAGTATTGGCCAGTCACCATAGTAAGAATGGGAAAAGTTAGAACATCAAAAACACATTAAAAAATATCTTAGGTCTGATCACCCTCCAGTCTAATGAAACAAAATGTTTTAGTAATCTGTTCTTACAGATTAGCCAAGATGTTACCTGGCAGCTCAGGTTTGCTTTGGCCCTTTTTGTCACCTATACAACATCTCAACAGCTCCAGGGTGTCAGCAGGTGGGATGTTTTTGAAAGGTACCAGTTGAAACTTATCAGGGAGCCTCAGGACAGGCTGTGTAGCAGTTTGAGTGGATTAGATATACGATACTAAGGTGTCTGACAGCAAGTTTTCAGTTACAATGGGGCATTTTCTCCTTAAAATGAGCCACTGATATGTACATACAAATACAAAAAAAAACTCAAAGAAATGTATGTGTATTTTATATATGTACATATACATGTATATAAAATAGATGCATGCACACACATGAAAGACTGTTTTACAAACTACAAAACAACATATACATAGGTAAGAATTGACTAAAAGCCTGAGCAGCACACTGAATTTATAAAGGGTTTTAGGCAAAAAGCATGTTAAACAATCCTGAACCAAATCCTCCTTAAACCAAATGGCACTGATATAATGTCAGCAGAGTTATTTGTATTGTGCAAGATCAAGAGGGAAGCATGGCTCTTCTTTGCCTGAGTAAAAAGAAGCAAGTATAGCAGATCTCAGATAACTCTGATGAGTTTCTCTGCTGCTGCAGAGGCAGAAGGGTGCATTGCGTTCAAAACTGACAGCTACCTCACCCTGTACCAAGATACTTTTGAGATATCTTTCATGCCTATATGCATGGAGTTTTCTCTGCATTCTTACACTACATGCAACAGATCCTGATATCCATTATATTGTTTTTTACAAATTTTTATACACTATAATCACAGTTGCAACAAAAGAGCTGTCATAACATGTTCAGCCCTTTAATGAAAGTAGTTTCAAGGTTCATTCAGGTTTTCTCAGTGATGTACATAATATCAAGTGTTGGCAACCTTTATTAATAAAATAACTTATTGGCAATATTTAACTGCTGGGCAGTCATAGAGCAGCTCCCACAAACACCAACCATTACTCAGCAAGCTTCCCTTTCTGCTTCACTTCCATCAGGTAATGATGCCCATTTTCCACCTGTTAAACTCAATACAGTCAGATGAGTGGAGAAGAAAGGAGGGACTGCCTCTTTCCTTCTCATTTTGTCCCTATTATCTACATGAGTGGAAACATGCAGAACAAAGGTAAACTTTCAAGTGCTGGTGACACTTTCTCCCCTGAGTAGCAGACAGATTGTCCAGGCTCCACTGCTGGGCTCATCCTGGAAGGGCTGTGCTGGAGGAGCTGCTCAGGTGGTACCAGGCAGTCATAGGCTGCTGTCACTAATGCGAAGCTCCCCAGACATCTTCTTTGGCAGATGATGATTTTGCAACCCCTCCACCAACATGCTGCTCCAGGAAATCATTTATTTCACTTGTGCCTAATGTTGCTCCTACATAATCTTATGGATGGGATTCATCCCTTCACTCGACAACTGCCTACTAGGAGATAGCCTGGGGTCATATCTTCTATAGGCAGCCTTGTTACTTCTTCCGTGATGATGTGTACTGTATCTAAATTCAGCATCAAGATAATTGGGAGAGAGTTTGGACATTATAATAGAAATAAATCATGCTGTACTCCCTGTTCTTTCTCCATTGGCTACAGCCAACAAACAAGATAACAGGAGAAAAAAAACATTCTCATCCCTTGCTTTTCAGGTGGTTTCATTTTCTATAATGTAATGAAAGTTTAACTGGGCCAACAAGGCAACAAATTCATTAGTCTGTAGCTTCGTGACTGGAAATGAAATGACAGTCCTGGAGACAGTTCACATAGTGGAAACTACTCATTGTATATTTTACCCAAAATCCATCTTAAGTAATTATAAATGGAAGAAGACAACTCCGTCTTGAGAGTAGCAGGTGACACCCATCACCCTCACTCCCTCTAGGCTAGTCTATGAGAGGGACAGTATATTTTCTGTGACACCTCACTATTCTTACACATTTGGCATAATTGAGCTTTGCAGTATCCAAGTGCCCCTTAAGAATCTGGGCACATGTAATTTTCTTCTTCAAAAAACACAGTGCAATTTAGTAGAAAAAGACACTTTCTTCTTCCCAGTCAAAAAAAGTTTGAAAACCATTTCAATTAATAAGTAGAAAAAAATATTAATATTGGCATGGTCTAATACTTATTACAAAGCAGAGAGCAAAGATTTATTTTTTTTTTTTCAAATTGTGATAACATGATACTGAGCCAAGTAGCCATATAATAATACTGTAAATATAGGATAATTGACAATGTGAGTAGAATGTAACCCCAGGATAATTATGCACTTCTCTATATCTTTAAAACAAAGCCTTATCCTCACATCTAAAAAGTGGAAGTTACATGGTAATTATTCTTTGAATTACTTGGTAACTGGTAGTATAATTATCAAGTAATCTGCATGAAAATAATTAGGTATTTACATAGTCTTTGCAACGTAATTACAGAGTAGTTGGCTGATTATGCAGCGTATGCCTTGTAAGAGAAAGTGATACCAAAAAGAGAAAAAAAAACCCTATAAAAATACTTGCCATTTCAGGTAAAATGAATTAAATCTGAAAAAGGATTCCTATGTATTTTGTATGAATGTGTATGTGTGTGTACGCATACATGTCTGTGTGTGTGCGTGAGAAGGTGGAAAACAATAGAGATTCAAATGGAAATAGACAAGTGTTCAAATCACAGCAGCAGTTAGTCTGTTTCCTGGGTGGAAGAAACTTGTAGAGTCAATTATTTTCCAAGTCATAAACTTCTCTCAGAAGACAATAAGAATTTCTTCCATAATTCACAACCGCACTCATCTCTCCATTTCACAAACCCATCTGCATTCAGAGATGCTTAATAAATTGGTAGAGACAATATGAGGACACAGTGATTGTTTAAAAACAATTACTCTGGCTGACTTTTACTCTGATTAAGTGTCACCTGAAAAAAGGAATTCACAGTATACTTTTTTTTTTTAATTTTAAAGACATTATGAATTATCTCTTTTATTTATTTTTTTAAGAAAAATATGCTAATAGCAATAGTTTGCTTTTGTTGTGAGTGAAGCAGCCCAATAATTGATTTTGATCCCTGTTATACATCTACACCTTCTGCTCTGGCTGCAAAGTTCTAGTCATATTCAATTATCAGATGCAGATCCTGCAACAATGGAGATTATTTCTTAAGTAGAAAATAATTTGCATTAAAATAGCAATAGAGAGTGAATAGAATTTAAGTGCTCAAAACATTATATATATAGACACAAAGTAAATTATAAATGGAGATGAGCAAGAACATTCCTTGAATATTACAGACAACAAATAAGCACCATCAATAGAAAAAAAATCTAAGAGTATTATTTCATATTTTTGTCTGTCTCATAAAAAGAAACAATCATTATTTTTACACTTATTCTTTCTTAAATTGTTTTCTTCTAGGTAGCTTTAGCTTCTGTTTTTCTAGGCCTAGCCTGTCTATGTCCATCAGTATTATGAAATCAATATTTTTTTTTCCTTTGAATTTTTAAGGCCACAGACCATTTATGATCATCTAGGTTGACCTTCTACATAACAGAAACAAACTCATTCTTGTATCCAGTCCATATTGATGTGTCAGAGAAATCTCCTTTAGATGAGCAGCTGTTTCTCCTCTTTTCATTTGTTTGCTTGGTCTTTACTCAGGGAATTCCCCATTGTTCTTGGAATGAAATCCCCTAAATCAAATATTAAATATGAAATTGAATAAGGATTTATATCTAATATAATCTGATGGGAACTATATAAGCTAGTTTTTAAAATGAATGTATAAACCTCCCACTCATTTCATTATTTCGAATGTCTGAATTATTCCCTCATGAAATATTCTAACAAAAATAGATGGTTAAAGGTTCAGCAAATACCAAACCCATGTTTGAAGCACCTCAGATGTCTGGAATGAACTTTTCCTGATGAAACAAGAATAAGTTTCAAGCTGACAAAGTGTGAGAGTTCACATTTTCTTCAGTTTTCAGCTTAAATTCACATGAAGGCTAAAGACAGCTAATAGGACTGACACTCAGGTCATTTCTTATGCACAATAATATGCAATTTGAGTGTGAGAGGATGCATGTGTCTTTTCCAAAACTTACTTTGCATCAGAACTACGATCCTTATGTGGGTCAGAATCTCATTTATTATCTATTTTTTGAGGAAAACAGGAAGAGAACAAAGGTGTGCCCATTATATTAACTGATTTAGTGGAAGAGTTAACCAAATAGCTTGAAAGTTCTGTTCATAGCTATCAAATGCCTTATCTTACCAACAGAAGTAAAATGGATGACAAGAATAACTAACAAGCTTATATTTTCTGCATCAGTTGAACAGCAGAGGAAAGCATACTTAGCTACTTAAAGAAGCAAATTTCATTACAGATGTCTGAAATTGATCTGAGCATTATTACCTTGCTGTGTCATTAAAAACTAAAGTTCACAGCAAATACCAGTGTTTTCTAGGTTGTAGGTAAAATAATAGGGGCTTTGTTCAGAAAGACAGAAAGAAAAAGAGAAAAAAAAGGTAGGCCAAATTGAGCTGAAGCATCTGTAGAGAGACTGAACTCAGTACCAAGTTTCAGGCTTGATGGGGAGAGAATGGGACACATCAACTCCTTTATGTTGCAAAGCCTCTATTTCCCATAACTGACTGTGATTAGAGCTTGCCCACAATTTACGTTGCAGGGTGTCACCACGAGGAACCCTAGAGAGAAGACCTATTACTGACAGCTGTAAAGCTTTATAAAAGTGTTATTCAGAAGCTTCAGAAACCTGAAAACAAAAAAAAACTTTGTCAAATAGATAAAAAACAGACTGCGTAAGTTAAGTTATCCAATAACACCAAAGAGTTAACAACACCAACAAGAAAAAAAGATTCCAGTTCACAGCATGATCAGTATTTTAAGTTCTAGACAGCCTTGAAATATGTTCATACAAATTTAAGCCATCAAGTTCCATTTCTGATAGACAGCAGTTTTTAAGAGCTATTTCTACTTGATTCAATTGATTTACATGATAAACAGTGCCTGAGCTAGGACCAGCCACTGTCTCATTCTCCAGCCTAGGCTAGGGAACCCAAGACCCTCAACACCTACATATTTTTATTCCTTTGTTTTTCTTATTTTTAATTTCCATTTCTCTGTTAATTTCTGAATTTCTATGATTAGTTAATAGAAGTCAGAGCTATTGTTAGGTAGCAGGTTACATAAGGCAAGTTCTTGCTTGCCTCATAGTGGGTTAAATTGGCCTGCTACTCTCCAGGACAAGCCTGAATGGAGACTCCGCAGGAACACAATTGGAGTTAAGAGCTATGAATGCTCTTCTATGGCAAATGGCAGTAGTCTGACCCTGCAGGACTCTTGCCTCTTGCAGCAAAGTGTGATAAAACAAATACCTCTCCTATTAGAGGAATTAGTGCTGCCTTGTCTCCTGTGTGTCTGTGTCTCAGTTCTACAAGCCAAGTAATCTGTGTCAGATGCAGAGACATGGTGGCTGGGGGCCAAGACCTCAAGGGGTCTAGCAGACTTTTTCACACCTGCCATATATGGTTCACAAGCTCCCATATGACAGCAGTTACTGCCCAGTTGCATAGGTTTCCTCCAGTTTAGAAGGGGGCTGCACTGTCCTTGGAGGAGCTACAGTTGCTGTGACCAGATAATTGTGAGAAAAAAGGCTGTTTCAGCTTGACACATAGGCAAGGCAGGCAGCTGTAATCTTCAATTCCCTCTGTTTCAAAGGGATGCTTCAAACACTGAGAAAGTTTTCATCACCAGGGAATCTCTAAGAAGCTGTGAACTCATCTGGAAGTCTTTCCTTCAGTTGGGTCACCTAGAATGTCTTCCTCCTCCACCAGTCACTATTTTCACAAAATCTTTAAAATGTAATTATCGCAGAGATTACATCTTTCCACCCAATCAGACACCAGACTAGAGAATTTCCATAGGAAATCAGTCTAAAGAGCACTAGAATTGAATAGGCTTTTACTGGATGTGTCTGAGTAAATATGGTTCAAGTGGCTTCTGGAATGTACAATCCTCCTCTGGATCAAGGCATGGTAATTGACTGCTCATCAGCAATCATTAGTACTGGAGTAGGTTTCATAACTATGCTGCTCATCAGTTTTCACGCTGAGATTTTATGGATCTATTTATGCTACACTTATGCATTAAGAAGCTCATCTAAAGCTAAATATTGAAGCCAGGTGAGTATTCTAATTTTTTTAAATGTAATTCATTGATACACCTTCACAATGCATATTTTCAAATGCCAGCTAAATCAAGTACAGGATATTATAAGCCATATTCAGTCTTGCTGTAAAACAAGGACAATTCCACCAAAGAACTATCCACTTAAGCCAAGAATTTCAAAAATCTGTAGTCTTTGGAAATATTATCTGTATTGCTAATTTAAAACTCCAGAATTAAATTAATGAACAAGTTTTGGTTCAGTCTTTCAGTTTCCCTAAAAAACAATTAGCACAGATAAGTGAATGTAGTTGTCCTTTTTGAGTTCTCCTGCACCCACCCACACCAACCCATCCTGCACCTGGCTCACATTCCTGGCCACTGTGTCCTCCAATAGATATTTTTGCTCATGGTCATATAGTAGCCTTGGATAACAAGAGGAGAAACTCAGGGAGCTTATTACACTCAGAAGCCATCATCAATGTGACATAGATGCTGTGCCTCAAAATTTAAAAAATGAGAAAACTGTTGGGAAGTTCACACTAGAAAATCATATTTTATCTAATGTTCCTTTTGTTTTTGTAAGAGAAATGCAGTAAATACAAAGCATTTATTACAAATAATGATGAGTTACAACTCCCTGCTAGGGTGCAACCAAGAACTACTGACTCTCCACACCCATTTAATCTTCAGGAAATGTCATGCACCTTAACTATCGTAGATTAATTAAAGTCCTTCTCCAAAGTGCATTAAAACAAAAAGAGTTTAACAAGCATATCTAAGGCTTTGAAACTGTGAAGCTGAAGAAAGGAAAAAAAAGTCTGATGAACAACTGGGAATGAATAAAGAAAATGACAGAAATGGTTAATGTTCAGTCTGGGACAGGTGTGATACTTAAAATAAAGAAAAGTGCCACAAAAGAATTCCTACCTGCATGCATTTCCAATAGCTGACTCTGCTAATCCTTGCTGGTTTTGTAAGCGTTGGATTTCTGAATACACTGATAACACTGAGTTAGCAATTTTTGCACAGACCAGGGAGACACAGACATTTCCAGCCATATCCTCCAGATGACAGATTTATTAAGATATTGCATTTTATTGCAATCTTATGTTTATGATTTAGCCATACAATGTGCACTGTTATTATTGTCATGTAACAGGCTGTTGGCTTTTCTTCAGCAAATTCACCCTGCTAACAGTCGTTGATCCTGCTGGGAGATGCGAAGTGATGACTCACTGCAGCAGATGGGACTCCTGAACTCCATCCTGCTTGTACCAAAGGTAGGAGAGCCTGTCTGGAAGACAGGCTCCATGCTGGGCTCTTCTCAGGGAGGCACATGTCAGCCATGTTGGTCTGTGGAACATGGCTAACCCAGAATATCTTATTTTAGTACTAATGCTAATAATAATAAAACAATTCACAAAAAAGGAACATAAGCAAGTTGTCCTGAAGCTGGCTTAAAAACCTGTTTGTTTATATATTAAACTCCAGATGCATTTGTATATCTTTTCCCTTCCTCAGAGGTCACGAATGTCAGGATCAGCTGTACCTAGTAAAACAGTATAAATCTATTATCTTTCGTTTTATTTGCTGTGTTTGTTATTCAAAAACTCATTGCTTGCTGTTGCTTAGCTTTCAACACACTATCTTTGCTTTATGTTACAAGTGCAGGATAACTGGCTCTTGCAGTAGTTTAATTTAAGAAATGTATTAGAATTTGCTTTTTCCATGTAAGCCAGTGCCATTAGAATAGTATACTTCAAACACACCACACGTATGCCCTTCGTATTTTCCCCTAATTTATTTCTGTGATACAGCTACCTCCAGTATTACGTCCAAGAGTGAAGTATTTTGTAATGATATATACATATGAGACGAGACCTAGTGGACAAGAGACAGTTGGTCCAAACTACTAATAATTCAGAGACAGTGACAAATGCTAAACTGCTGCAAGACTTCTTCCCTAATACTGGCATCATGACTGGACTTTGACTATACTTTCAAAAAAACTTTTGGCCCTTTTTTTAAAGGTCACAAGTTCTTCTGACATCCCTGAACTGGTCATTCCAGTATGTCCCATCTCTACCAATATTATAATATTTTATTGCCCCCTTTCTTAGATAGATCTGTGCTTTCTCCAAAATTATCCACTCCCTTGCTTTAATAAAATTATTTCATTAAACACATGAAAACTTGCAAAAAGCTTAAAACGAACAAAACTGGAGTAGAGGTAACACTAATTAAAAGGCATGAATCCCAATACATAGATACAGAAGAGATTATGCTAATATCTTCATCTAATAGCAGTCTGATCTTAATTATTGCTTTTGGTTTTTGCTTTTTTTTTTTTTTCCTTTGTCTTCTGTGTTTTCGTATATGCTTCATTACTGACCATCAAAAGTAGTTTGTAGGTTCCTGGCAGAAAGGAAAAAGGATCAGTTCCAAATCTCTATTTGTGAGGCACAAGCAGTATTTTAGGAACTTTACAAAAGCATTTTAAGCTACATGGAAGAGACCAAAAAACAGGAGAGCTGACTGGGGAGCCTTTGAAGCAGTTCAGCTTCTACATATACTCGTCACTAAGCTTAGTCATACATCCTTTGTGGACTATACTAATTCATTAGGAGTCTTTCATATAGCCTAGGCACTGCCAGCACTTTATACTAGATTTTCTTAAACCCATAACAAATGGAGAACCTTTATAAAAAAGCATAACACTGTTCATGAAAACTTTTGGGGAAAAGATATAACTCTGCTTACTTTATTCCAAGTATCAGACTTATTTCGGAAATCTCTGCTTCTGTAGAACTGGCTAGAAAATAGACTGCTGGTTTGTGTGTTGAAATTTAAGTTTTGGAAAACACTTGAGATTGAAGGTCACTGTGTGGATATCCATCTTTAAACTGCAAGCTACTGTAGTAGTTCTGCTGGTGCAAATGTACAGCACAGACCCAAGGAAAAACAACATCTTTGAGTAGTATGTCTGCACAAATGTATTCATTTGTGGCCAGTGTTCTGATAACATGAAGGTGAAGTACAGTACTAGGATTTGTGCCAACAGGATTGTTTAACTTAAATTCTAGGGGCGGGGGGGG
>NW_010322367.1:10335-17888 GCF_000700745.2 Antrostomus carolinensis
GGGGGGTGGGGGGGGGGGGGTGGGGGGGAAGTTATTGCTGAGAAGTGACTATGGCCTTTCTTGTAAGGGTTCATGAAAAAGACCAGGTTCTAAACCAAACTGTAAGCATTTTTGCCACATGTACACATGTAGACTGGGGACAGTCTTATTACATCTTCTTGGTGTTCATTTCAAGCAAAGCAGAAAACGTGAAGTTGATAAATCGTGAGCTGCTCTAAATGTCTGTTTTTGGTAACTGGGTTGGTTTTACTAGGACAGTGCATGTGCGCAGCTAGGAGACTGCCCAGCAAGACAGCAGTGAAGATTTTTTAACTATGTCTGCTCTTCATTCTATCACTGACCAATTGCTCTCACAACAGTGTTATCCCTTATTGCACTGATGTATTATATTCTGAAGAAGATATTGTAGTATTCTGTCAATACAACACACTCTAAAAAACAATCTCAGTGTATTGCTTTGGTAAATAAATTACATAAAGCCTCACCCCTTTTCCATTTGTGCTTGTATTGATTTTTTATTGGTTGCTCAGAATTTTCAATAGTACTTAATCACAGTAACTCAACCTACAATACACAGTTTGAGATAAAAAAATAAAATTGAAAATTAAAAAATCATGAGTAATCTTCTGGTCACATACAAATTAATTAAACCTTTTTTTAAGTTTTAGTGGATTGCTGCAACAAATCAAACTGTTTAGCATGCATGTGAATTACTTTATCAGAGTCCTCAGAGTAAAACTCATTTTTTATTAAAAAAACAAAGCAGATCATACATAGTTATTTTTGCAAAATACTTCACACTTGCTTAAGCAGAAAAAGGTAATTATAAATTATGCTATTGGCAGAAAAAAAAACAAAATAAAACAAAACAAAAAAAAAAACCCTGCATGTTATGCAGTTTTTTAGAATTCCATGTACATTAATATTCTGGCTCTATGGTAAGGTTTATCAAACTCACTAACCCATCTGAATGCTTTAGACTCTGCAAAGCCCAAAGAATTTCTACTTAGAAAAGGACTGCAGAACAAGGACTCAAAGATTCCACAGGACAACACTTAAAAATTTATGAAGTCTAAAGGTTAAAAAAGACATAAAGATGTCAATGCTTAAAATGCTTAACAACTTAAGAGAGAGCCATCACACCATAATCAGAGAATTCTGGGCAATACATAAGACTCTGAAGACAGTCATAATGCTGAGCAATGCTGACCACAAAATATTTTCTTAAATCTGGGAGTCAAAAAGACCTCCCAGTCATAGACTGTATTGCCACAGTTGCCCTTTGTTTTGATGGATAACCACAGTTATCAGCTGGATAACCCATTTGCACATGGTGTAGGCCTTGGCCCAGGCAAATGGAAAGACTGGCTCTACGACTGAAGAAAAGGTTTCAGCAACTAAAAAAGCAGCAGGATTCTTGGGATAAGAAGTAAAACAAACAAAACAACAGAGGCAGGAATGAGATCAAAAGTTCTAAACAGAGGTACAAGATGAGACAAGAACAGACGTCTGGAGAGCAGCCACATTTCTGCAAAACATTTCTTAGCAGGCAGTAGAGACTCTACCCAGATGATGAAGTCAGTGTCACAGCTGCAGAGTCAGACCCAGAATAAACAGGGGGTGGGGAGTAAGGGGGTGGAAGGCAGGGAGACAAAGAGATTGTGCCATGTTGTGTGATATAGTTGTAGGCAACCAGATGTACAATCAATTCGATTCAAGCAAGAGCTGCAGGCATCTGTCAAAGCAACCAACCCCCATGGAGCTTCCTCCTATCTGGCTGATGGATGGCTTCAGAGTTGCCAAATATATTTGTTCATCAGTAGAAAAGCAGCATCAAAAGCCATTCCTTATTAGCCTCTTCAAACGATTTGATTAAAACCTATTTCCAAAAGTATGTGAGGTAGAATAATCTGGACTCCAAATCATTTTTCTTTCCAGATATCCAGTGTTCCTTTTGTCCATCACTTTAATACCACAGCACCAGACTTCCTAACTAAATCTGAATATCCCTGAATAAAAACAAATCCTGAGGTGTCAGGCCAAAATATTTTAATTTCTCAAAATCAGCAGAAATGTGGCGTGTGAAGCTTCCCTTAATGTTAGAGAAGACAGTGCAACAGGTTCCTTTTTTCCTGATCTACAAGAGAAAATTTCATCCTCTAGTCTATTACTTCTCTCAGGCTGTTACCATGGAGAATTAAGAGAATAATTTCACAACATGACTCTCACACAGGTACCTAGAGAGTCAAAAAGATAATGAGCAAGAACTCTAACACTACCACTGAATATCTGACAAATCATACTGCTTACCAAATATATCATACATAAGACCTGTACACAGCCTGCCTTTGTATATTTGTTCCTGCTGTTTAAATGACATTGGTAAAAACAGTGTAGTTTAAGATGGTCAAGATAACAAATCCAAAACATTTGTATCCTTCCTGGGAATCAAATTAAAGAGGGTGTATAATCCACCAGACTATTTGATTCTTTTTCATTATTGTAAGGAGCAAAAAGATAATTCCTACTTTTTCATTCTGAAAATAAGAAGACAAAATAAAGGTTTAGACTCTAAGAATATAACCCAAGAGGCATTTTGAGCAATTCTCCTTAAAAAGGACAGTCATTCGAGGGATTATAGTTCATTGCTTCCCTAAGTCCTCCCACAGAGATGATATTCTTTCAGCAACCTCACATGTTCCTGATCATTCATATTTGAAGCTTTAGTGCCATTGACTGCTCTCACTTTTTCAGGGATTAACCTGATTTCAATGAGGTGAGCTTGTGCTCTGCAAGCTTAGAGCACAGAGCCTGAAATGTATTTCAGGAGCAGCATAACTTCAGTCCATAACTACACAAGCTGAAGTGTCCTAGCGTTTTGTTTCACAGTGACTTCCACAGAGGACAAGTTTTTTAAAATAGGCATCACTAGGCAATGGGTCAGAAGTATGTTTATGTCCCTGAATTGTTCAAGCTTTCCAAACATGAGAAACTGATAATTTGGGTTTCTGAATGAGGCTTAGCCTCCTTAGAAGCTGAGCTATGAAAGCCTATCGACATGGGGTACACTTTCAAAGAGTCACATGGGGGTTTAACTGTGTGTTTTTCATGCACTATTCAAGAGCGAAGGCCTGCCTCCGCATTTTCAATTCAGGAGCATCTGGGTAAAAGTGAGAAGTAACCATCTACACGTACTTCCTTACACTTTTTTTTTTTTTTAATCCCCTTCATATATTTTGTCAGAATTTCTTCAGTTTAGTTGGGTCGTTCACATCCACTGGCTGCAGAGGAAGAAATTCTTTCTCAAGAAAGGGATCTGTGTACATAATGTCTTGGGGGCATTCCCTACCCACTCCTAGATAATTTTGTGAGTAATCTATAAATAAACTGACTGTTACTTAAGATATCTAACAGCAAATTTCCACATATGCATGCCACATTGCCACAGACATGCTAGGGGCCACATATTCCATGACTATAGATAGGCCCCTTTTGCATACACCCTAATACTTTTTAAATGGGACTTTGTATGAATTTTTTTTTTTTTTTTTTTAGTTGTAGCTTGTAAAGAGAAAGACTACTGTAACACAAGAATGAGAGCCACTCCCATTACAGTAAAATTTTTGTGTTAGTAAACTGAAACTAATTTATATTCCTTGTTCCTCAGCTTAGGTTACTGAAAATGCTCATATAAAATTTGATAAATACAAATCTATTTTTACCCAGCTTTTAGAATCTGGAACTCAAAGCTGCGTTTACATCAAGATCTGGAATCCTTACTAAATTAATTGTTCATACTGAAAAGCTTTCTATACTCCTATGCATGAAACTTCTGGATGCTTTGTAACCTTTTTTATTAGAAGTATGCATTGTTTATGTGGGAGATCAAAAGCATTTAAAAAATGTGTTCTCACATTTATCCACATGACTAGTCCTCTTGATTCCAGCAGAGAATTGGAGTTTAGTTACATTTAGAGCCAATCATCAGAAATTTACATTTACTCTAAAACTCTTTGCCAAAATATTTCATATCTGTAATCATCAAATGTTTTCTGTGGGTTAAGAATTTCCAGATCAAGTTTTCCATTCTGGTTTTCTTTTAATGAATTCAGCCTTCTAAACCATATTTGTGTATGTATTCAACACATAAACAACAACAAATTAGAAAAAAAGTCTTATAATTAAATATCTGACTGACTTCTCAGCCAGATCAATTACCTGGACAAAATATATATATTTAAAAAACAAATAAACAAACAAAAAACCCAAAACAAAAAAATGAACAAACAAAAAAGAAAGAAAGAAAACCTACCAAACAAAAAAAAACTCTAAAATTACTTTTTTTTTTTTAAGTGTATTTATGACAAAATTAGTAGCTGTACCCAGGTAGTGTTCTTCACACAAGGTGAAGATAGGTCAAAAGTATACATTCTTGTGAAGACTAGTGAGCAGTGATGTTTCAAAACAGATTTGAGTGAACTCAGAATATATCCCATAATATTTTAGTGTTTACCACAGTGCCAGATGTTCCTACTCACAATCACGCAGATTTGCAGCAGAAGCTTTGAGTTACATCCAAGTTTGGGCCAGGAGGAATGCAAAGAGGTGCGGGTTGTTACCACACCCTCTAGCCCACAACTTCCTCAGGAAAAAAAGAAAAAAAGAAAACAACAAGCCCCTCACATTATGGCTAAAAGAAAGAGACAAACCTTATATGAGTAAATACATTCTCCCTTTGTTGTGTTCATCTGCTTCACCATTCTTTTATTAATTGAAATGCTAGGAAGAAAATTCTGTGTTTCTCACCTTTTTCTAGATAATAAAATTATCTAGAAATAAAAACCTGTGAAAGCTGTTATGACCCATGTTCAAATAAGCATTAAAGGATATCTTCAAATGGTTGACTTTATAGGCATAGAGTGCTAAAAACAGTAAGGGTTCAGGTAGTACTACAGTTTAGAAAACTTTCTTCACTTCAGTTCAGCTATGATAACAATCTTTGTGTGTTCTTTATCCACAGCAAGTATATGGTAATTTTGAGTTAACCCAGGGTTGAAGAAAGTCAAACTAAGTTAAACTACTTTCCTTTTCTCTCAGTGTGCTCTTAAAAAGTTCACATACAGTAACTCAGTCATGCTTTTGAGACCCAAGAATTTACCCAAGGATTCTGTATATAATATTGCATCTTGCAAAACAATACCTAAGGAATAAACTGAAGAAAGTAAGCTCTTCTTGGTATGCAAAATAAAATTTCAAAAATGTGTTAACAAGTTATTAAGCAACAAATATGAGCGGTGTGTAAGAGTTAGTTATATTTAAAATGCCAAAAGGTGCCTATATGCAAGGGTGCTATAAAACCTGACAGCTTATTAAACTTACAATCCATATAGGAATAGCATCACATCACAGTGTAATTAGTTTACCAGCCAGTGAGTCAGAATAGCAGATCCTATAATAATCCCTTACATAATTTCCATTGTAAGCAAACAACAGCAAACATGGTCTATTTCTTCTAAAGTGTATGAACAGATCTTGTATAGTGAAAATGAATGTAATCACATGAATAGCATCTACCAGCTCTGAACAGGCATTAACATCCAGTTATTTTAGATGCTGCTTTCACATAGAACAAAGCCTATTCCCAACTCAAATTGAACAGAATCTGTAGGCCTTGCAAGACTACAAAAACATATGTGTGCTTAAGCTAAGCAGAGGACTAGTGAGAGAGCACTAGAGTTAACACAGTAAAAAGACCTATATTACAGTTCACTATCACATATCTATTTACATTCCTTCTTCTCAATTTTATTTCATCTCTCCCTTTCAGCTGATTAATTCACCTTTATCAAGACTGGAGTCTTGGCTCCACTACACACAGGAAAAGAAACCACTCATTTTACAGTTACTAAGAAAGACTGAAATGTTTAGAGCAAGAGTATGAAATCTCGCCCTGAAGAAAACTATCAACCCTGTTTCTGTTTCACATGGGATAATAAAACTCATGGTAAACCTAACCTCCTGAAGTTAGTTTATCTTGGATTATAATTTGAATCTTTAACACTGAAGTAGTTAAAGAAAGTAACTATTACCTATTATTCATTTTATATGCTGAGTACACTTTGGAAAAACTCTTGACCATATAATTATGTATACCAAAATACAAAAATTATAGATGGTGTTTCCCTATGTTTTCATAATTATATTCAGTTTATTATCAAGTTTTCAAGTAAGGTTATATAGTTTCCTCAAAATGGGGTTTGCTAAAGCTTATAAAAATAACTCCTTGTGAACTCAAGTCGGAGACACACTCAACCCTTACTGATGTTATTGCATGCCTTCATAAAAACAGTTTAATGAGTGTTTAATTTATTTTATTTTAAGGGCATTAAAAGGAGGAATGCTTGCATGACTAAGTGCAATCACATTCCTTAGTTGCCACCCCAATACTGTTGCTCCTTCCCAGAAAACAGCCTTGTACTTTGGGAATGGTGTGCACAGTCAGAATGTTTCTGACTTGTGGTTGTTTAGAAACGATGATGAATATATGAGGTTTTTTCAGATAACTAGCTACTAAAAAGGAAAAAGATATATGCCAAAACACCACTGAATCATGTAGATTAGTAAATCCCTAACTCTAAAGCTCCTATCTTAACTGGAAATTTTAAAAATGATTAGAAGTTATTGCACAAAAGTACGTGTTAGGCTGCACATATTTTGAGACTGGGAGCAATGAGAGAAAGCATGTGTGTGGAGTAGAAGTGAAGGAAATGAGAAGAGATGGGACTGCATGTTGCAAATCATCGTTTGGGGCATGAAGCAGGTTTCTGAAATACACTGTTACTTGTGCAGCCCATTTTCTTCTCCACATCATCAACCAAAATTTACATGCCAAGAGCTCAAAGGTAAGATGTTCCCCCAAGAGACATGGAGCAGTTCTGGGGTCAGTGCCCTGCAGTGCTGTGTCCCCTACGTGAGTTACTCAGTATCTCTTCTTATAAGCATAGCAACATTTTTCTCTTTTGCTCCTTGCTTGTTTTGTTTGTTTAGGAACAAGAATTATCTATTTCAGCAGGCAACCAAGTGAAAAATATCCTCACTAGAACTAGAATTGGGTTCAAAACAAGCACAAAGTGTGGGGCGGGGGGTGGGACACAGATGTGTGTGTGCTTGTTTTGTGTTTTTAAGATGACTTATGAGGAATCATTTGATTAATATGATATTTGATGAATTATCCTTGCTGCAGGTTAGTGTGAAAGCCAAAGGTATACATGTGTTCAAAAAGAGATTCGATAAATAAAGTGAGACAGCTCAAGAAGTGTTTGACTAATCAGTTACTGGAAGATGACTAGGTATTTCTGGGGAAAGGTCACATTACATGCAGTCTTCTTTTTTTATACTTTCTTTGAATTTCTTCTGTTACTGGATTAGATGAACTTTTGGTCATGTCCAATAGTGCATTTCTTCTAGTCTTCAGTTTGGGCTTGTAATTGCTACCTAAATTGCATGTATATGGATACATATATGTACTGGTTTTTAGCTGAAACAGAGCTGGG
>NW_010322368.1:0-7375 GCF_000700745.2 Antrostomus carolinensis
TGAGATGCAGAAAAGGCCTTGACTTTGTGTAAACACTGCTCAGCAGTAGCGAAAACATCCCTGCTTTGTCAACAATGTTTACAGTACAAGTCTGAAACATAGCCCCACACCAGCTACTATGAAGAAAATTAACTCTATCCCAGCCAAAACTAGCACAAGGTGTTAAAAATATCTTCCTCGAGAAACTGATGACCACAGCTGTTTGACTGTGGTAAAAGATCACAAGCTAATTGTTGTGTACATGCTCTTAACATTGTCAGAAATCTGGATACAGTTACTATCAGTCAAAACATTTGGAACTGAAGGAAGGACAAAGTATGAAATGCACAGTCCAAAATATATATAGAATCCCTTTAGCAAATCCTCCAAGGGTATGTCTAAAATCCATCACACAAGAAGCTTTAATAATTAGATAAGGGACTATTTGTAATAACTTTCTTCAGCATACTTTTGAGGACTTTATTTATCTAGAATTCATTTTTTTCTGAGTCTTTGATTCTGCAGAGTATGATTTGAGCTTTTAAAAAATAACCTTTCTGTCTATCCCCTAGCAATGACTGATGTCTTCTATACTCTCTGTGGAACTGGGATTTCTCAAATTCATGGCAACTGGTTTTCTCAAATTGTTTCTATTTCTCATCTAATTTTGTGGTCTTCCTGAGCTACCTGCCTCTGTCTTAGGGGTATTTGTAGGTATCATATTTCAGAATAGGTATTATCTCTAATGTAATAAAAAGAAATTATCTAGTCTCATTTTTTTTCTTAACTCCCTTATTTTTTTAACCCAGATAACAAAATGTGTATTCATAAAATTATGTATAATATTGTCATTTAAATACCAAAATAAAGGGGAATAATTTCACTTCATGCATAATGAAACAAGTTTCAAATAAAAAGATCAGATTACAAAATTCAATACTAGGTAGGCAATTTATTACAGGTAAAAAATTTTATGAGTATTTGGAAGCTTAAAAAAATGTAATTTCTATTTTTAAAAGATGCAGAAGAATAAATTTTCCTGCTTCCCTAGCCACTTGGTGGCTAATGGAAGCACTGAGAATTAAATACACTTTAAACACACACAGATAAAACACAAAATCAATTTTTTTAGAGAAACCAAGGTATCATATACTGCAATAGTTCTGAAGAACTGGATTACTCTACCACATAGTACTTTCCAGAAACTCATGAAACTAAATCTGAAAATAACATTTTGTTCTCATTACCCCTTGGAGAACTGAGTTTCAAACAGCCTTTAAGCTTAACTGGAATTTGATGTATATGAATCAATTTAACTCTAAATCAAAGCAAACATCTGTGTGAACATCTGCAGAGATAACTAACTAAGTTTCACATAGCTCTAATGGTAATAAACTTCCAGGCTAGAGAATACTACCTTGAAGTTACTTACTTAAGTAAGTTTAAATCTCTGGAGACTATTTTTCTCTAGCTGCAATTTTCATATATTGAAATACATATAAAGCACAAAGAGCTATCACTTCCAAGGTCTCATTTACATTAGATTTAATGTGGAACATGATAAATATTTATTTTTCTCCCTGAAGTATGGAGAGAACTAACTAGGAAAGGGTCAATAGTATAAACTAAGAGTCAGGCACAGAATTCAAGGATTCTGTTATCTATAATTTTGGTTCTCAAGTAGGGTTTTCAACGTAGAGTTTATCATTCTATAACAGTCTGTCTATCAATTACTCTCACAGTTTCAAAAATGTACAAGAGTAACAAAGCTGAAGGATGGACTAGCAAGCACAGTTACTTTGTAAATGACAATAGGATTATACCATTATTACTCTGCCAATCATTTATGTTTTATCAGGTAGCAAACTAAAGTCTTTTGAAAAAAGGAATTTTGCTTTTCAGAGTAGATTTTCTTCTTCTAAAAAAAATCTAGGCAGAAATATGACATAGGACTAAAAATATCTACACAGAGGAACATGTTGCAAAGGACATTGTAAAAACAGATCAAAATGTATTTGGTTCAAATAAACAACAATATTTGCATCTTATCTTGGACAACCAATAGTTTTTAATCAATTAAGAAAATATTTTCAGTAAGATTCAACCTGAGTCAGTATACAAACCAAGATTTTATGTATAGTACAAAGGGATAAACTGTAGCCCATGTGAGCCTCAGGAACTTAAAATGGTGGAGAAAAGCTAAGATGAGTGTAAAGAAGACATGGTTGCTCTTTTAAAAAGTGTAGTTGCCAACTTCTCGCACTGCCTGCAGCACATGCTCTCTTATTGGTGCGTAGAGCAGTCTGGCACGTGGTTTCAGTCCTGTTCTAGCTGGATGCGTCCTTTATGAAACAATAAAGGTGGGTTCTCACTTTATGCCGAGAATTTGCAGCAGAGGTGAGTCTTGCAGTTTCTCCTATGGCAATGCATAAGACAGTTTCTGAGCTGTCTTCACCTCCAGTGTGTCTGCATACACAAAATCTGCCAGATTACCAGGGACCAGTAATTTTTGCCAGATCCATTTTTCAACTTTTGTCTTAGACACAGTTTAATATATGGAAGAAAGGTTGGAAAAGGAAGCTGAACTAGTTAAGATTAGAAATAATGAGGAAAGTTTTAATCAAAATCATTGGAACATTTTATGAGGGATGAAATAACAACTGCAAAATGTATTTAATCTGTTTAATTTAAAAGGCTTAGTGGAGACCTCATCACTGTGATCCAGTACTCAAAGGGTGGCTACAAAGAAGATGGAGACCCCATTTTCACAAGGAGTCATACAGAAAAAGCAAGGGGTAATGGATACATTGTCAGAGAGATTCTGATTGGACACAATCAGATTGTGTCCAATCTAGACACAATCTGAGATTCTGGAGAGATTCTGATTGGACACAAAAGGAAATTTTTTCACACTGACAGCAATCAGCTATTGGACCAGCCTCCCTGGGGAAGAGGTGGATTCCCCAACATTGGACTCTTTCAAGATTCAGCTCAACAGGATGCTGGGCCATCTTGTCTAGACCGTGCTTTTGACAAGATGAAAAGATAAAAATAAAAATATAATCACAGCATCATAGAATGGCTTGTGTTGGAAAGGGCCTGAAAGATCATTTAGTTTCAACCCCCCTGCTATGGAAAAGCTTGCCAACCACTAGACCAGGCTGCCCAGGGCCCCATCCAACCTGGCCTTGAAGGCCTTCAGGGATGGGGCAACCACAACCTCTCTGGGTAACCTGTTCCAGTGCCTCACCACCCTCTGGATGAAAAATTTTCCTCCTAATATCTAACCTAAATTTCCCCTCTCTTAGTTTAAAACCATTTTGCCTTGTCCTATCACTATCTGCCCTTGTAAAAAGTCGCTCTCCCTCCTGTTTATAAGCTCCTTCAAGTACTGGAAGGCCACATGAGGTCTCCCCAGAGCCTTCCCTCTCCAGGCTAAACAAGCCCAGATCCTTCAACCTCTCTTCATAAGAGAGGTGCTCCAGCCTTCTCATTATTTTTGTGGCTCCCCTCTGACTCCACTCCAACAGCTCTACCCCTTTCTCGACTTGGGGGTTCCAGGCCTGGATGCAATACTCCAGACGGGGCCTCACAAGGGCAGAGTAGAAGGGGACAATCACCTCCCCTGCCCTGCTGGCCACCCCACTTTTGAAGCAGCCCAGGATGCAGTTGGCCTTCTGGGCTGCAATCCCACACTGCTGACGCATGTCAAGCTTCTCGTCCACCAGGACTCCCAAGTCCTTCTCAGCAGGGCTGCTCTCAATTAATTCTCCCAGTCTGTACACATACCTGGGATTACCCTGACCAAAGTGTACAACCTTGCACTTGGCCTTGTTGAACCTCGTTAGATTCTTGTGGGCCCACTTTTCAAGCCTGTCCAGGTCCCTCTGGATGGCATCCTGTCCCTCCAGTGTGTCAACTGCACCACTCAGCTTGGTGTCATCAGCAAACTTGCTGAGGATGCACTCAATCCCACTGTCCAGGTCATTGATAAAGACGTTGAAGAGCACCAGTCCCAAGTCCTGGGGCACACCACTCATCACCAGCTTCCACCTGGACATAAAGCCATTGACCACAACTCTCTGGTTGTGACCATTCTAACCAATTTTTTACCCACTGAATAGTCCAGCCTTCAAATCCATTTCTCTCCAATTTAGAGATAAGGATGTGGTGTGGGACCATGTTAAAGGCCTTGTACAAGCCTAGGTAGATGACATCACTTGCCCTTCCTTTGTCCACTGATGCCATCACCCTATCATAGAAAGCCACTAGATTAGTCAGGCATGATCTACTCCTAGTGAAGCCATGTTGGCTGTCTCAGATCATGTCCTCATCTCACATGTGCTTTGCCATAGTTTCCAGGATGATCTGTTCCATGATCTTCCCATGCACAGAGATGAGACTTACAGAGGTGAGGCATCCTTAGAGACCTGCCAACTCTGTTCTGTACCTGTGTCCCTAAGGAGAGTTTCCCAGGGAATTCCATCCAATAATTCCTTAAATAACTAGAAGTTTGCTCTCCTGAAGTTCAGGGTCCTGACTCTGCTCTTTGCCAGGCCCATATTCCTCAAGATCACAAACTCAACCAGGGCATGATCACTACAGCCCCTCCCTCCAATCTTAACCTCTTTAAAGGTCTCTTCTGCATTCATGAGCACCAGGTCCAGTAATGCTTCACCTGTTGTCTGTTTGTCCAATACCAGGGCCAGGAAGTTATCCTCAACAGACTGCAGGAGTCTGATGGGTTTTTTACATTCCAGTGTGTTGCTTTCCTAGCAGATATCTGGGTGGTTGAAATCTCCCATCAGCATGAGAGTTTCAGGATGAGAGTTTGTGAGCACGACAATTCCTGTAGCTGAAGTCAAGAGGTTCTCCTTGATGAGGCTGCCTGTAATAGACCTCAACAAACAGATGAACTTTATTGATCTGGTCTCCAATTTTAACCCATAAACTCTCAACCTGGTCATGGCTGTTTTTTAGAGGTAGCTGTTCCCAATCTCTGGTCATGACTGTTTTTTAGAGGTAGCTCTTCCTAATCTATCAACTTCTTAACATAGAGGGCAACTCGCCTCCCCTCCTGCCCTGTCCATCCCTTCTGATAAGCTTGTAGCCTGCAATCATAGTATTCCAGTCATGTGTTTTGTCCCACCATGCTTCCATGATAGCAATTAGGTCATAGTTTTCTGATTGCACCACGGTTTCCAGCTCCTCCTGCTTATTTCCCATGCTGTGTGCATTGGTGTAGAGGCACTTCAGCTGGGCTATTGGTTGTGTTACCTTCTTGGAGGAGTGTTCCCTAATTCTTCTGAGACAAATCTGTGTTTTTCCCTTGCTGCTTCTTACAGTTGACAATGTTCCCTGGCTCTTGTCTGTCACGTAGAAGTACAGCCCCTTCCCCCACCATATCTAGTTTAAAACCCTGCTAATCAGTCCAGCTAGCTTGCTACCTAGAACATTCTTATCCCTCCTGGTCAGTTGTCTTCTATCCAACATCAACATGCCCAGCCTCTCAAAGGTGTGTCCAAGATCATAGTATCCATAAGCCTGAGTGTGCCACAATCCATGAAGCCATTCATTCAACTGATTCATACTCTTCCTTCTGCCTGGGTCCCATTCTTCAACTGTGAAGATCAAGAACAGTACCTGTGCTCTTGATCTCTTCAACAGCTTCCCAAGGGGCATGAAATCTCTTTTAATATTTTGTAATTTCCTAGATGCACCCTCCTGAGACTCAACTTGAAAGAACAGGAGTGGATAGTAGTCTTCCAGTTTTATCATACCTGGTAACCTCTTCTTGATGTCCAAAACGTAGGCACCCAGCAGGTAGCAAACCTCTGTAGAGAGATTATCCAGATGGCAAATGTGTACCCCAATGCCTCTCAGCGAGGAGTCCCCAGTTGCTAACACCCTTTGCTTTTTTTTTGTGGTGCTGGTTCTGATTTGTGTCTTTGATTGAACCAACTTAATATAGTTGTCACTTTCCAGGTTTTAACCATTGCCACACCCTCTCCTTTTTATATCCTCAGGACTTTGTATCTGTTGCTTAAGGGGACTTCAGGGCCAATGGGGAGGCTTCTCCTTCTCCAATCAAAGACGGGGGTCCAGTCTCCTTCATTTTGCGTGGTTTTGCCATTCCTATCCTCAAGGTTGGAAGCTAGTTTAGCTACTTCCCTCTGCAAGGACTTAAGGCAGGGCTGCTGGCCTGCCCATGTCACTGCATGATACCAGATATCAGTCTCTCTCTGATTGCTGAATGCTTCCCATCCTGATGATTTCCTCTCCCAAGCTGGCCACTCACCCAAAAAGTTCATCAAGTTGGGCACATCTGCACCCATGACACCCCCCTCTTCCCTCAGGCCCCTGAAGGACTTCCAGATTCTTGAGTTCCCCACAATCAAAGGTCTGGGCAGGTCTGTTGTTCCTCAGGAGGTCTGTCTGGGTGCATGCATCAGCCTGCTAAGGCCCCTCCATCTGGGTTTCTGTCTCAGCCTGACCCTTGTGGCAGGTGGTCACCACAGTTGTTTCAGTAGCGTACTGCTCCCTGCTGTCCACAGGTGAGAAGGAAGTGGTCCACCTTGCACCTTGCACCTTGCTTGTGCACTCTGGTTGATGTGCCATACTCTGTTTGCCCGCTTTAGTCACTATGCTCCTGGTCACTCGTGCTGCCTGGGTCAGCTTTCTATGGGAGTGGGGGTGGCTGCCAGTAGTGCTGACTCTCCCCATGCCATATCAGCAGCCCTCCCACAAGCTTCTGGTCCCCAACTGAGGCTAGCTACTTTACTGGCTTGGAAAAGCCCCAAAAGAGCCCTTGCTGGCACTTTTTATCATGAATTTTTGCCTCAGTCTTCAGCAGCAAGGACTCGTGTCACACTACCCAAGTCCTAGAAATCCAAGGAATGGTCCGGGAGAATAAAGAACTGCCCACTATATGAGAAGACCGGGTTCAGGAACACCTAAGGAACCTAAAGGTGCATAAGTCCATGGAACCTGATGTGATGCATCCACGGGTCCTGAGGAAATTTACAGATGAAGTTGCAAAGCCACTACCCATCGTATTTGAGATGTCATGGCAGTCTGCTGAAGTTCCTGCAGACTGGCAAAAGGGAACCATAACTCCCATTTTTAAAAAGGGAAACAAGGAAGACCCGGGGAACTAGAGGCCGGTCAGTCTTACCTCAGTGCCAGGCAAGATCATGGAGCAGATACTCCTAGAAACTATGCTAAGGCACATGGAGAATGAGAAGGTGATTGGTGACAACCAACATGGCTTCATCAAGGGCAAATTGCTCCTGACCAATCTGGTGGCCTTTTATGATGGGGTTACAACATTGGTGGATAAGGCTAAAGCAACTGATGTCATCTACCTGGACTTGTGCAAGGCGTTTGACACCGTCCC
>NW_010322369.1:0-17022 GCF_000700745.2 Antrostomus carolinensis
TGCCATAACATAATATAGATTTTCCATCTGAGTGTATCCCTCATAGGCATTTTAGACATCTGCTGTTAATTCTGTTGAGATCAACCTTTTAGTTATCCCACACTAAGCAGGTGTGTTGTCACTTTGTTTTGAACTCACATCTGACATTGGGATGTTCCTTGATGGGCAGGGGAATCCTCCAGATGCCCATGACCATCTGATTTAAGGGCTAAAATTTAGAGTTATAGGATGTCCCTTTGGAGTCCTTTCAAGTTATCTCTCTGTCTTTATTAAGTTTACAGGAAAATTAGGCTCTTATTTTGCAAGGCTGTTTTGCTAGAAAAGTTATATGGGCATACCATGTTTGTAAGTCAGGCTGGCTGAATTTCAGTCTAGATGTATCTGTATTCAAGAGATGGTTTGGTTTTGCAGTATTCATTCCTGAAGTTCCTGCTTTTCTCATTTTCCTTTTTGACCTTATCACATTCAAATGTTATTTTCTCAGGAGATCAAATACATTCTGAAATTGCCTGGATAGGATCTCTTTCTTCCTTTAGTGGCTCAGATGCTTTAACATTTCAATAAAAGACCAACCTTACAGCTGCTGGTAACAAACTCAAAGGTTTCAAGCAGATCAGAGCCTGAGTAGTCTTGTGGTGAGTGTGATAGGATTCAGCTGTTGTGTAGAAGATTTAGCTAATCTCTAGCTGCAGAAACAAATACTGCTGCACCAGTGTTTCAGGAGCTAGATTCCTCCCCCAGATTTGTGACTAGGCTTTCTATATTTGGTGAAGGGATGAGCGACATGGAGTACGAAGAAGCAAGTGCCACTTGAACCAGCTAACATGAAAAAGTAAGTACAAGGGCATCTCTTTGCCATCCATAATCTTGGACTTTGTCTATTTGGAGTCCACAATGGAGATTGTCTCCTTAGGGTTGGTGCCTCCATTGAGTCATGCAGATACTTCACCAGCACATATGGCTTACTTTCATGAGAAAAACTACAAGGATGGAAGAATACTTTATATGCAAAGATCTAGTGGCTGGAATTCCCTTCTGCAGTAACTTAAAGTGATTTATTGCTGCTGTTGCAGGCAGAGTGCTGTAACAGGCTGCAGGCTACCCTGTTTGCCCATCCCTTTGTGAAAGTTGTGTTACTGAAAAGGACCCAGGATCCCAGAAGCCAGATTTTCTCAAGATGGACCTTGGACATTTTTCTTCCAGTACTTAACAAGAATAGGGACAGTCCTGGCTTGTGCTTGCTGTGCCAAGATTGTGTCTATGCTTTATACTAAGGATGTAGATGTGAATCGGGCAAAAATGTGCTCAGACTTGGTCAAACAGAGAAGGAAATGAAGGGGAGGACTAAAACTGTCTAGGGAAATTAAAGGTAAAAAATCACTTTCTCTTTTGAAAAAAAGTGAAAACTGATCATTGGACTTTGGATCTAAAGTTTGCATTGTTTTGATACCTAAACCAGATATATTTCTATGTTTTCAGTTTAGTAAATACATTTCTTTGACCTAAAAGAATTGAGCACCGTATTTCTGCTTCACTTTGCTGTATGTACTTAATTCATTTTAGAATCTTTGAAAATTTTACTTAAAGTTTCAAAAGTCTTTGTCCCAGAATAGATTTATACAATAACTGTAGCCCTCAAATCCAGGCTGTGATACAGCTGTGGACCAGGAAGAGTTTAATTTAAATGAAAACAATTCAAAGATCTTCTCCTCTTTTCTTCTCTGTCCCTACCATATCTTTTCCAAGTTAGCAATGCATACAGCATTAATTTCTTTTCCCCTGACAGTCAAACATTCCTTGATGGTTTGCTAGCAGTTGAAACAGGGAATGTTTTAGTAGACTTATCTCCTTGCTCAGTTGGAAATACGATGCAACCAGTGGTTGCTCTGTAGGAGCATGTTGCTGATAGGAACATGTTGCTGACACAACAGCAGCTGGTGATTTCATCAGTAAAAATTGTCAGTGTCATTTAATTTAAGGCCATTTGGCATTGACTACTATCTAAATATTTTACTTTTATATACTAAACTCACCTCTAGGTTCTGAAGCATGAATAAAAGGTGGAAACCTGAAAAAATGTGATGAGAATGAATGCATGAAATTCTGGAGAACTTTTAATTGCTAGAACTGAAATAGCAGTGAAATGTCTTTTTATTGCTAAAGACTTAAACATTTGTCAAGAAATAAAATGTGTCACAGCTATCTCCTTAATTCTCTTGATCTTGATATAATTATTCACTAACAGAACTAAATTCTGAATTTTTAATATGCCACTCAATATATAATATAAAGTTCCTACCCTTGTCAAATCAGTAGAGAAAAGAACAAGCAGTCTATCTCCGTTACTGAAAATTAAAAATGTACATCAGATGAGAGAGCCCAAATCATCTGGGAAAATTTACTCAGAACAAAGAGTCAGCATAGTGCCTTAATACACATTATGCCACACTTAAGTCTGGACAACTTCCAGTGACATCAATAAGAGCAGGTCAGGTGTAAAATTTTGAATTAAACTTACCTTCTTTTACCCCTTCCTGAAAGCCCACGAATTCTTAAAGCCTGATGTGCTTTCTAACACAAGCAGCAGAGTTTAAGATCCAGACTTTAAAAGAATAAGCATAGAAGAAGTTCATATTCAGTCTCCTTGCTTTGATACTTTCATGAAAACTGCAAGAAGTCTGCTTCTAATAAAAAGACTTCTTGAGTTACCATTAAGGACTCAGTTGTATCTGATGTCTGAGTTCAGATGGGATATTGAAAAGCAAATGTCGTCCACTAGCTAAAAGACTGCAGACTACTTTCACTCTCATTTTGGCTCCAATCTGTACTACTTTAAATTTGGAGTTGGGCTTAGTTTGGTAACAAGAGGCATTCAGGTCAGAGGGCTTACAGCATGTGCAGAGGTCAGCAACAGTGACGTGTTATTTCTACAAAACTATGTGTGTGGTTCTTAGTGAAAAATTGAGCTCTGAGTTAGTTTTTAGTTCTGGAGTGAAAGGATTCTTTTCAAAAATCAACTTCAGTGTTAAATATATCTGTCAACAATCTTCTTGTTTGGAGACAAAACCAATTGGTCAGAAAATTATCAGTTTCCTATTATAAACATGCTACTTTCATGTTCTTTGCAGTCCTGGGCTCTGGTTTTAGTTTCATGTGAGAATACTACATTTTCAAATTTAGATAGAAATAACATGGTATTTTGTTGCTATGGCAATATAGATCCCTATTTCTTAATATTTGAATAATAATAAAAATCTAATTGAATTAAGTTACGTTTTCATTCCATCATTTCCTGAAGCTAGTCTTTCATGAAGACTTTGTATACACTCAATTTAAACTACTTTATTGCCCTCTTTAAAAGGATTTCATGTTCTACTTGACTTTGTTAGAGCTCTAAGCATTGATTTTAGCTTATGCTACCCCACTGTCAAACATGAAGGCATAAATACAAAATATTTCTTTTTTTTATTAGGACAGTCAAGCAGTGGAACATATTTCCCAGACAGGTTGTGTGGTCTCCACCCTTGGAGTTAATCCCAGAAGAAGAGCCTGCTTAGAGTAGAAGGCTAGACTGGAAAGCGCTATTATTCTGTGATTCTTTTGTTGGGGTCCATCTTATTTGTGGAAGCCAAGACTCCAATTTATTTCAGTTTGCTGCAGCTTGAAAATGTAAAATGGGAGCCGGGGGGGAGGAGGTGTGCTGGAACAGAGACCTGTCTGCAGCCCATGGATGTCCCTGTGCTGGAGCCGGGAGCTGTGCCCTCAGAGGTCTGTGACTTCATAGGAAGCCCACTTCAGAACACTTTGTTCCTGGACTCTTGCAGCCCGCGGGAGGGATCTCATGCTGGAAAGAGCAAAGAGTGGCACAAGTGAACTGACTGCAACCCCAATTCCCTGTCCTCTGTGCTGCTGGGCTGGGGGAAAGGTAGAGAAATTGGGACCAAAGTAATTTGAGCCCAGGAAGAAGGGAGAGGTGGGGGGAAGAGGTTTTAAGATGTGGTTGTTATGTCACACTGTGCTACTCTTATTAATTGGTAACAAATTAAATTGATTTTTCTTCCCCAAGTTGATCCTGTTTCGCCTGTGACCATAATTGCTGAGTGAGCCCTCCCTGTCTTCATTTCAACACACAAGCCCTTTGTTGATTTTTTTCTTCTCATCTCACCAGGCTGGAGGGAGTAAGTGTAGGAGCTCATGGTCTTAGCTGTGGATGAAACCATCATAGGAGTAGTAGGCACTTCTAAATGGACCATTTAGCAACTGAGGTTTTACATTTATATATATATATATGTTTTTATATGTGTGATCTTTATATATATATAAAAATAGAAAAGCCTCTGTTGTTTTTCATATATATGTATATATGCTGGAGATTAAAGGCCTCACAAGATTTTTTATAAAGACACTGTAGGGTAAATTATTATTATATAGTGAAACTCCCATTGCACCTTGAATTTGATTATAGTATATAACATTCACATTCTTAAATGCCCGTCAGGTCAGATAATAAAAATAAATTTCCTAAATTATATTCTATTTTCCAGAATGGATATCACAGGTTAAAAAATAGTATTCTTGGTGATCTTTCTTACTGTCTCACTGTGATACATAGATGCATAAATATATATATATCTTATATGCAAAAATATAAAAAGAAAAATATGATGTTTGTAGGCATGTATGTAAAAGTGTGTAAATATATATACACATATTCATGCATACAAAAATATAGAGAGCAAACTTAAGGTCCTTTTTTGTACTATTTTCTATATTTCCAGAATTCTAGGCAATTATTTGAGACTTTCAAATTAGAATTATCTGTTAAAGGGGAATTTGCCTTTATTATTCTGATCTGTCATTTCTTTTATGTAACAAGCCAGCTGTTATTTGAACAGTATCATTCATTTCCTCAATGGAATGATGACACTACAATCAACCTTCATTATCTTCCCATGCTCTTATATGAGAACTAAGTGCAGAGGAAATACTTTGTAATTACTCTAGGCAGATTTCCCACATGTTAGAGATGCCATAGATGGGATTAATGAATATCACTTGAAAAGGTTGAAGTAGACAAAAACAAAATTAGGCTTCAGTAATCGCAACATGCAGATGGGTTGAAATGCTAGTGGGAAAAAATCCCATCAGCAATTAAACTTGCTTCTTGGAACAGCAGATGTGCATAGTCTCTGACTGAATACTGAGTACACTTGAAAGGAATTTGTAGAGGAAGAAAGCTGAAATATATGCAGCTCTGCTCAGGCAGGGTTGGGACAAGTGACAAGGTTGTTCTTATTTTACTTAGCAGGCATCAGGACCCCCCCGTCTCTGTTCAAAAGAATCCCAAACTTCTGTCAGCAGAAGTAAGCTCCTCTTACCACTTCAGCTGCTTTCTGCCATGAAAAGCTCTTCTGCCATCAGAGACTTGTTAAAGGCCTGATCTAGGACAGCAACCATATGGCATAGATTGATCCTTTAATCTCTGAAGGGCACCATTAGTTCTCCAAAGGAGACATTTCTGAAGCCCCAGCAGGCAATAGCACAAGACCATCTCTGCTAGATTCCTCTACAGATAATCTTCAAATATCTTACTGACAAGAAAAACTGTACAACTAAAAACCACCACAAAGCCAATTTAACGACCCAGAGGACTTGTCATGAGTCACTGTCCTGGTTTCTGGCTGGGACAGAGCTAGTAGCTAGAATAACACTGTGTTTTGGCTCACTGTGGGATTTGTTATGAGAACATTGATAACATACTAACATTTTCAATTTTTGCTAGAAGTTGAAGGACCTCATGTTTCACTAGTCTCAGGTGCAAGGTCTAGGAGCAGGAAAATATTAAAACTAGTAACCCACATTGTCATTTGGATATGGTCAAATTGGCATTTCATATCATATAACATCATGTTCAGTATATTAATGAGGGTCTCTCAAGCTTTCTCTCTCACCTGAGCTCTCTTTCTTCAGAGACTGCAGTTTCAGTTTCAGGATTGTTGCTCCTCCGGGATCTTTATCTGTGAATGGGCCAGGTTTGTTTGGAGAGTGGTGAGCAATTGCACTGTGCATCACTCATTTGTCTATTTTATTACTATTACTACATTTATTATTATTATTTTTATTATTAATTTTATTTTATTCCAATTATCAAATTGTTCTTATCTCAACCTATGGGTCTCCTTACCCTTACCCCTCCAATTCTCTCCCCTGTTCCCAGGAGGTGGGGGTGAGGAAGAGCAGGCAAGCAGCTATTCAGTGTTTGGCTGCTAGCCAAGTGAAACCAGCACAATAACCAAGCAGGGAGCTGTGATCTAGAGAGGCAAATGCATCAGTGAACAACACAAGTACTAAATCAATTGTTTCAGTTCATAGTGCTGGGCTTTTAAGACAACAGGCTCTAGGTGAAATCTGACTTGCGAGCTCCAAACAAAAGGTCCACAATCACCATTGCAGAATACCTCTTGGTACAACACCTGGGGAAAGTGAGAATGCTAAATGAGCAAGGAGGCAAGTTCACAGGATTTCGACTTGTGCTGATTTTTTATTTATGGCTTTTGTTCTCATATATTCTGTTGATCAGCTTGTAGAACAACAACAGAGCATTTTGAAGTATTCTAACTCCTGAATTACTCAAAAGTGGACTCCAGTCCCTTTTGATTGTAGCAGGTGGAATGGATTTCACTATTACGGAGAAATTGTCATCTTCCACCTTGCATAAAAGAAGTGCCATGATTTGATCCAGTAGTTAAAAATATAAATTTTACTGTCCAAAGCAGCTTCTTTTCCTCTCTAACAGCAAATGTAAGTTCTCTTCTCCATCTCCTGTGCTGGGAAGAGATTAGATTTGTCTCCCTCTCCACTTGCCTGCCAGGTTGTGTGGCAGATGAGTGACCTTTCATACTTGTCTCACTGGTTTCTGCTGTTCCTCAGCCACAGCTAGACCTCAATCTGGATCCAGAATCTGGTGCTGTGGACATGATAGGCAGAGTCAGCCTACATATACAGCCAGAGACACATATGCATGGAGAGAGAGATGCAGCATTACAGAAATAACCAGCTAGACTAAATCTTACTTGTGATTTGATCTCAGTCTCTACAATACCTTCAGCACATATCTTATACCTAACACAGTTACCAACGAAGAGAAATATTTTGGGATAGCTTAGTTACAGTCCAGAAACACTGATCTGTCACTGTACACACAGTTATAATACATAAAATATTACGCTTGCCACTAAAAAGTCTGTATCTATCTGTCACTATTATTTCCTCTTTGAAGGACGCAGAAAAGCATGTTTTATCCCAGCTACTGTTATGCTTGAAATCTTTCTAGGGACAAAATTGAACAATACTTATGTATATATGGAGCAAAGGCATTATTGCTAAACTAGTCAAAATCATAACTATCTAACCGGAATACAGCAAACAGTTACTTGTAGTCAATTACAATAGTATTAACATTTATAGCCCAAGGTAATTTAGAAAAACTTCACCAATAATACTCTTAAAATTGTTAAAAATGAAAACTTATGAACAGATACACCTTTTTCCTTGAGGTATATTTATCCTTCTAGTGTCCCTATGGGCCCTGCAGCCAATAGCTCCAGTCTTCTTCAAGCAGAGGGGTGTACATGGAGAGGGAGAGGTCCAGGGCATCCTGTAGTCTTCAGGAGGAGAACACAGTGGTAGGGGTTCCTTCCTCCTTGATCTTGGGGTTCACCTGGGGCTATTATTACATGTTTTCTTAACAAGACCTGCTTCACTGGAACAGGCTGCCCAGAGAGGTTGTGGAGTCTCCTTCTCTGGAGACATTCAAAACCCACCTGGACGCGTTCCTGTGTGACCTACTGTAGGTGATCCTGCTCTGGCAGGGGGATTGGACTAGATGATCTTTCAAGGTCCCTTCCAATCCCTAACATTCTGTGATTCGCTCAAAAGCCTTCTTCAGCTCCTGTGAACATAAAGTTTGACTGTTGTACATCACACAGTGACTACCTAGGTCTGTTGAACCTTTACCATACAGTATCCCCAGAAGCTACAAGAGGTAAGGTAGCAGTCCCTTGACTACTGCTAAAACTACCTCAGGCCCAGAGAAGTTCTGAATCACTCCACTGTCAGGTCCATGCCAACCCTGTAGTCTCATGTGACTAGTGGCAAAAACTGTATTTATTGACTTGCACCACCACTATGTGATCTCTGGTGGTGAACAGAAGCTGTTAACCAGTGACTATTCAACATGTGAATATCTATGTGGGAGTGGTGTAAAGGTTACCTCTGCTATCTTAATAAGATAATCCTCAGTTGTTGGGGTTTTTTTTCCCCTTTGATTTGTGCTGCACCCTTCTACCTCTTCTGCCTGTATGGTCAAGTCTCTGCATATGAATGTAAATAGACCATTCCTAAATATACTGTATGCTACAACTTTGTGAAAAATATTTAGGAATCACAACTGCTGTGAGGATGCAGCAGCCTGATTTTGATTGAGGTAGTGCATACAATAAAAAACCTATTTGTGGATGTCAGGGATTTATGGAATTTTCCACAGGAGGAAAAAAATAATCAAGTACATCCTCTATCAATTTTCTATTTATTTGTTGATTTATATTTAGGTCAGTATGCATTAAATTATTATTGCAATGTCCTTTTTGAACCTTCATTCATTTCAGAATCTCACTTTTATTTTTGGCTAATGGTTGATAATTAAACTGCAGATTTAGAAATGCATTGTTAGCTGTGATGACAGCATCTCCATGTGAAGCTGTTCTCCAGTCCCTGGAGAGATCTTAACAACGTGGCAGTTGGATTCCTGTGAGTGGAGTCCTCCAAACATCTGCCACACACACCTTGTTTTGTCTACAGCCTCACACAGAGTTTCCCATCTCTGCACAAGTCTTTCAGGCATAGATAAAGAATACATTGCAGAGATCAGCAGATGGTTTTCATTGTTATTATTCCTATTGGCACCCAAAATGCTTAAATCAATGAGCAGGCTTTGGAACAGTATTTTCTCCTCTATTTCTCATTTTGTTTTGACAGTCATTTGAACATCTCCAGATTCCCAGATTAGACTCAGTATGTGGTTTATCTGTTTCATCAATACTCTTACAAAGAAAAGCTTCAGCCAGTCCCCCTCGGTAATTTCTGAAAGCCTAGCAGTTATGACATTAACTGTGCCTCTCACATCCTCTTGTTATAATCTCAGATTGTTGTCTGCATTTAGTGTTATAATAATAATAAAAAAAAAAAAAAAACAGAAAAGTGGTAGATTTGGGGTTGTTAGTGTCAATTAACAATCAGTATGCCTTATGCTTCCTATTTGAAGACTTTTTTCAGCTGCTTAAAAGCCTTCCTTGATTTAGCTCTTTTCAACTCAAGTTTTCCACGCTGAATGCCTGTTTCTGTCCAATAGATTTATTTATTTTTAAATCAACTTATAAATGGTTTGGTAACAGTAATGGAATGGAAAAATACATTTGTTTTGCTCATGTTAAAATATTCAGCCTTTTTTATTTTTAGAAGACCCATCACGTACATATACATTTGTGTGTTTTGGCAGACATGTGCCTTTTATCTCTGGAAAAAGCTGCTCAGCTCTGGGCTTTGCAAAACCACAGTTAGCTTATGTGCTACAGATATTATCTTGCTTCAGCTTTCCAGGATCAAGTCTCCCAAAATCCCATCTGTGGCAGGTCTAGCATGCGATTGAACAAAACTATGCCTAAAGTTGTAATTGTGACCTATTCTAATTGTGCCAAGTCCAGGTTTCATATCTTAAGGGTCTTTTCTCTCCTGGGTGCTTGGTAACAACTTTCTTGATGAGCCAAAGAAACCTGGAGGAAGATTCTAATTTATTCATATGCTAAGGGGCTAAAATAGCAGGGGTAAAGTAGGAGTGACCTCAGAACAGCACATGGGAACAGCCTGGGGCATGGGATGAGCTATGAGGCTGTAGATGGTGGAAGCCTGTATCACAGGCTGTGGGGAAAGAGAGACTGGAAGTGGGGAGAGGAATAGTGTGTTTACCAGGGCAAGAGGTTGAGGGTGAAAGTGGAAGAGGAAGTACGGAAGAAGGAAAGTAAAGTCTACTGTGTAAATGTGGAAAAAAAAAGAAAAAAAAAAGAAAAAAAAAAAGAAGGGGGGGAAAGTTTTGCAGATTTGGATGCCAAGAGTCAGGTTGGGAATCAGTGAGCTATAGGACAAAATGTAATGAGGTAGACAGATGTGACCTGACACTGATGCAGTGTTGAGGGGCAGGGAAAAGGGAAGTGGGTTTAGAAGATCCATGGAAGAGAAGAGATGAACACAAAATCTGGTAAAAACTTTGTGCACTCAAGATTCATTGTCGCTAAAAGGGAAGTTGTCCAAAAGTTACAGCACGGCTGTGGGCTCAGAAGATGGCCCTGGCTGTTTAAATGGACAGAAAAGTGTTGTTCAAACAGGGTGGCTTTCATTTTTATTAAAAATTGGAGAAATGGGACTGACCTTATGAGGCTGCAGTGACAGAGTAGGAAAAAAATGGAGACACTCTCTTGCAACGTGCTAGATAACATAAAGTTTGAAGGGAAAGGGCAGAACAGCCTGTATGCAAGCAGAAAATTTCTACCTGAGCTTGAGTTTGATACAAGGGTCGATCTCAACTGCACAATCCATGACCATGTATATGTTCCATGCCTGAATCAATATAACTGTGCAAGCACAAAGCTCTCTCTGGACAAACTTACCCTGTTTTTTATTTGCACTTGTCATCAGGAGGAATTAGGCCAGGAAAAGTACCACACTAACAGGATCGTAATTCAGTTTCCCAGTGCCTTTGCTCACTCAGATATTTCTAGCTAACATTGCACAGTGCCGAGTACAATCAATTTTTCTTGATTTCCACTTATTTTCTTTTCTGTTGTCAAACCTACCTGAATTGCTGCTGTTGCCAAATGTGCTGTTACCTCAAATGACAGAGCTGGTAAAGTTCTGATAGTTACAGTTTACTCTCTTAAAAACCTAGAGACTTCTACACAAAAAACACACGCTTCATACAAATACATTAAAAGTACATTTTTCAAGATTGAAAAATCACTGTGCATGAAAATGTTGTTAAGCACCAGAGTAAAGCCTGCTCATGCTGAAGTGGGCTAACAATCTGCTTTTACCTTATAAGTATTTTCTGAAGCAGTTGAGAGTTTTGCTGAAATATGCCAATGTGAATTTAATCTGTGGAAGAATAAGGTCTTGGCCTAACTAGAAGCACAAGCATAAAACAAGCAATAATAATGTATATTACCAAATTTCTCATAGCAAAAAATTAATCAAGCAGATTAATTATGTTCCCTGTGTACCTCTGTAGTTCAGTGGTTCATCTGATCCAGCATATAGTGTTATCATTTTTAAATTTAAAGACTGGAGAGGAACAAACTAATGAAGCATTTACTTTTACATCTCCCTGTTACACTTCTGTACAATTTGGTTTTGAATAAGGTGTATGGTTGTTTGGGGTTTTTTTTGGAAGAGTAATGAAAAGTAGTTGGCAAGATGACAGCCGATGTAAAACCCAGACTGAAGCTGTCAGCATGGATGCAGCAGTGCAGCTGTTTCCTGCCTTTGAGAAAGGTCAGGAGAATATGCAGACAGCTCACACAGCATGCAGATGTTGCTGAGGATTATGGGCTGCTTAGGCAGGTGTGTAAGTACAACACAAAAGTGAACAGAACATGCAAGCACACAATTCATAGAGAAACACATTTTACCCATGACAAGTATGTCAGTTGTAACAGACAACATCTACGGGTTGGACAGGCCATCACACTCACTTCAGACAAGTGAAAGGCGTTGTTTCACCTCTATAGATGCCCCACTGCTAAAGCCCACCAAAATCAATCAAAGCTCATTTACTTCAATCTGCTTTAAATTGGGTCTTAAGACAACACATCCCTCTGGATCTTCCTGTCGTGCAAGCCTGCATGGCCCAGCAGGCTGGGCGTTAAAATCCCTGAGGGGTGTTGCTTATTTGAAACATCTTTGCACAGCACCCTGTTTATTTCAGGTCCTCCTTCATCTCTAATTTATCCTAATTTTAAGCAATTAGGAACAATAATTAGGAATCCAACTCTCACAGAAACATCTTAAAAGATATTTAGCCTATTTTAAGATATGAGTCACCTTTGTTACTGTCTGTATTTCTCTCACACTGTAATAGAAAGTGAGGACAACCTAGCTCCTCATGTAGGTATCTTGGTTGGGTCTTGGGATTCTGGTGGAACAGAGGGCATGAAAAAGTTTAATGAGTCCACACACATCTTGTACTGAAGCTTGAGAGATTAAGGAAGCAATTAAATTCTCTAGTTATGATCTGGATTATATATGTTTCTTCTTGTTATTCATGTTAACTTCTTTTATGTTTTAGGTAACTTTGCTTTTCAGCCTGGGTCAAAGTCATCAGCTCACTTCGTGGAGGCAACCGAAACTCATCCAGTGATAGAATAGTATATGCAACAGTACCGTGAAAAGGGTAACTAGAGCTTTTACAAGATCAGTATCTGTCCTGGTTTTTAGCTGAAACAGAGCTGGTTTTCTTTTTAGTAATTAGAAGAGCAGTGTTTTAGTTTCCAGCCTGGGACTCGCTGTGAGAGAGACATTGACAACGTACCAATGTTTACATTTTTGTCACTGGAAGTGAAGGACAATTCTGTTAGTCCACAAGCACAAGATTTAAGGGGGGGAGAAGAATATTTAAATTAATAAACTTAATTGACAGTAAGATATGCCAATGGTGTATTCCATATCATATCACGTCATGTCCAGTATATTACTAAGGGTCTCTTCCTCTTTTAGCTCTCTGGTTTTTCGCTCGGGCTCTCATTCTTCCGGGATTGCCCTGATCCCCGAGAGAATACCCCGTCTTCTGGTCATCCCTGGTCAATATACTGACATGATGTGATATGATATGGAATATTTCATTGGCACATCCAAATGCCAGTTTTGGGCTTTGCTGCACTTCTCCCTCCCAGTCCTGATGCAGCTGTGAACCAGCCAAACACGGTGGCCTTGAACTTCAGCAGCAACTAATAACACCGGTACTGTTATCAATGTTCTTCTCATAATAAGTGTGAACTGAAAGACTGAAACTAAAATACAGCTATTCTAATTACTAAAAAGAAAATTAACTCTATCCTAGCAAAACCAGGACAAGGAACCAGTATGAAAGTCCATTACCCTGCTCTGCTCCTGCTCCTCAGCAAAGGAGTGCTGATGAGCGGTCTGCAGGACTCAGTATACAGAGAGAGATCAGCAAGGAGGAGGGGTGGAGTGGGTTGTAAGAAAGCCAGAGTAGAGAGACTCATCGAAAAGCAGGGAAGGCAGAAGAAAGGGAGAGAAATAACTAAGAGATAAGTAGTGAAGAACTAAGCTAGAAAGGAGAAAATCAATGAGAATGTTAAACAGAGATAGAAGGGAGAAGAGAGAGAGAAAGGAACATGAAGTGACTGATGTAAGCAACAAAGAGAAAAATAATTAGCATATTCACCACAATATCTCTTCCTGAATCCTAAGGAGCATTCTCTGTCATGTGAACACCCTAGAGCCTACATGAATTGTAAAGAGACTAAGATAGGAAATCAATCAAAACTGCAACACCAGAGTTTCTGAAGCCATGATTTTATGACACAGGAAAGCATGTGTCAGGAAAGCATGTCCTCAGGTTCCCAGTACCAGATCAAACTCTTGCAGCTGCAAGGAGCAAAGTGCTGATGTAAGCTTGCTCTGCTGGTTCAAATTAGTACAGGACATCTGTTATGTTAACTTTGTACTATTAACAGGCTTTATCACATGTCATCTGTCATCCCACAGCTGACATAAAGCCAGCATAACAGCATAAATCTAATATAAAGTTTGTGTTGCATGCTCTGGCTAATTCAGCGGAAATATGTTCATATGTTCGTAATAAAATGTATAGTGCTGATCCAGGAGGGCATAGATTTGGTAGTAAATGGTCTTGATACACTGCAACTGTTGTTACGAGCAGAAGGGAACATAGTATATACCCAGAACTAAGCACGTTATCTTAATTCAATTAATATTTTTTGTAAAAAATATTAGCTCTATCAAAAACATACATACTCATTGTTCAAATTAATACAGAGATGTCTCATCAATAACACTCTTAAAACTGTTATATAGAAGAAGTCCTTCATAGTATCTACTACCTTTCCCTGAAGTAATGCTTATCCTTCCAACACCTCCATGAACCCTAATGTTGAAGGTGATGGTCTTCCTTCAGCAGAGAGGGAGGGTTATGATGAGACCAACATCATGAGGATTTACCAAGAGGAGTGCAATGTTCAGGATGGCATCATCTTCCTCCTCTTTGCCCGGGGGAACATTGCATTGATGTCAAGGCTTTCTTCCTCCTCTGTCTTTGGTCTGCTTGGTGTTATTTCACATGTTTTACCAGCAAGATCTGCTTGCTTCTCTTTGGTTCCCAGGTGAAGAGTGAAAGCTGCATAGCAGCCTCCCCATGTCACATCTGACACAAAAGGCTATTGCTTGTCCCACCATGACTACCTAGGTTTGTTAGGTCTTTGCCACATGGAATATTCCCAGAGATTAAATTACAACAGGTCACGCATTAGTCACTTGACCGCTACAAAATTATTAAAGCAAACTAAAGCCAGATCAGGCCAAGGTAAGGCCAAAAGATCCTTCGACTCTGGGCTGTCAGGTCAGCATGAAGCCTGAAGACTTATATGGTAAAAATAATATTTACTGGGTTATAGCCTCAGTGTTCTGTGTTCATTCAAAACCCTTTCTAAAACTGTATGCTGCTCTACAAATTTGTTTTGTAATACTGGCAACTGAAAACATGATCAATAGGAGCTTTCTTTTGCTTTTCAGCTGACAAGTCAGCTGTGGTACATACTTGTGGCTTGAGCTATCTGGGTTTCAATAACTAATGTTTAAAATGATGGAGGTCTGAACTTATTTGCTGCTATATGAGGAAATACCTCTGATGCACCTTCTCTGTAGAGCATTTATTTTAGCCTACCCTGTATACATCACAAAAGACATTATTAGTTCTACCTCAATTATTGCAGTTGGATTCTGTTAGGATGTGAATTTATTTCACAGCAGCATGTGTTTATGTGTTGTTAACACCTGACTGCTGAAAGTACCAGGCTTAGGAAAGCATCACTGGTAATTTCAGTGGGCCCCTTGAATGGCGGCTTCTAGTCTATACAGAAAAATAGAGGATGGGCAAATAAAACCCCATGAGGGAAGTGCTGACAACATCTGTTGTTCTTACCTTTATCTAGCTGAAAATTTTGGCTACAAACTCCCCACACCCCTTCCTTCTTCCTCCTTTTTTTGCAGGTCTGCCAAGCATGAATAAAGAGCTCATTTCGGAGCTCAGCAGATGGTGTTCCTCATTGTTATTCCTCTTGGTATCCAGGGATGTCTGAGTCCATGGGCACGAGAATGTTTTTGCTCACTGCTATTGTAGCTCCACTTTGACTTTAATTTCTAAGTGTCCGTACTGTCAACTTAAACTGTGATACATCTTAATTAATAATACTTGGCATCCAGTATTTCTCTTAACAGTTTCTAAGTTGTAATATGTATCAATATATTAATAGGTTGTTTGTGTGGCATTCTGAGTCTGTGAGTAGAAAGCAGAGCATCCAGGTGATCCTTATAACCTAGTGAAGAAGGCTAATTCACAAGAGACAACATACTCACCTCTGCATATAAGGAGAAAATTGTTATTAGAGCCCTGACTCCTTCAGTGCCTGTGCTGGAAGGTGATTATGTTACTGCTAGAAGTATTTTGTAAAAGATGCTGTTATCTCCATTTTAAAGACAGACAAACTGATGGGGTTTTTTTTTCCTATGTGATGTACCCAAGACAATTTAAGCAAATCTAAAAGCAAAGTACATCTTTTAATTTCCTATGACCTAATCTGTGTCCTCTAGTAGCCTTGAAAAAGTAGATTTAATTTGTTATTGTCTTGATTTTGCAGCCTTCATCACTGGAATAGTAATATTTCTACCCAAGATATCCTGATAGAAAGATGCCTTTCTGTTACTGGATAGAAATAACCCTGGGTATGCCAGGAAGCTGCAAATGTTTATAGGTACCCAGAACAAATATTAAAAGCAATTGCTGTTTCTAGAAAGTGGTGCTGTGATTTTAAATGGATCTTCAGAAAGGGTCTTCAAAAACAGAGAGACCAAAAAAACTCTCCCTTTTTGCCAGAGGGTTTGCTATCTTTCTGCTTAGGTTTTAGATGATATTAAAGATTGCCAAGTCTATCTAGTTAGCCCTGGATAAATAAGAGACTTGCTCACTGGCTTGAGGCAGTGTACATATCTTCAACAGGTTTCACATTACCTATGTGACAGTAAGTATGTGTCTGTACATGTGTTGTGGATAATTCCCACTATAGTAAGTGGAGATATAGAACAGGATTCTGTTGCGCAGAAATATATCCAGTACCATATGTAATATACCTAAGAGCATCCATACTTTCAACTGTATTTCTCTGCTTAAGTTCTCTGTAAAACAGAGAAAATGATAGTGTGAAAATCAATCTGTTGATATTTTTTAAGACCTCCAACAAGTGGCATACTAAGAGAAAAAATAGTCCTCTTTTCAGCAATCTATGATGTATGGGAAGTGACAAATACACATTAATCAACAGTCATAATCCTCATGTTGTAGTGATGATACAAGAAGTGATGTTGCACTAAATGGTATAAAATCTTCATCCTGGATTTTCTTTCTATTGTAACCTTAACATTCCTTCAGTTAAATTTGTGGACTTTTGTGTTTACAAGTTGGCTTTAAAACTGTGCATTTAACACTTTGTAAATAATGTAATAAGCCTTTGAATGTTTGGCCACAGGCATGTTTTACCCCTGGGTAAGATGCAACAGCAAATGAGATGGATTTTGGACCTCGTTTACTTATTATATTTTTGCTGTTAATAAAACTTTAAACTCACCTTACTCTCTGAGGAATAGACATTACAATAGGGA
>NW_010322369.1:17032-21760 GCF_000700745.2 Antrostomus carolinensis
AGAGCAATTAGAAAAAAATTAGTGATGATATCTTAGATATCTTGCCAAAGAAAATTTTATCACCAGGTTTAGTTGGGTTAGGATTTCACACAGAGAATGTCAACTATAATACAGGTAACAGATGAAGTCTAGGTACACTGCTGTACTTCTTTAAAGTGACAAAACTTGATTTTCCCTACCTCTTCAGATTTTAAAATAATTTAGAAATAATTTTCTAGCAGGTATTGATTGATGAACTCCTTAATAATTTTTTCTGTCAGCAGATTTCTATTTACGTTTTTGTATTCAATAAAAAAAGGGAATTCTAAAAGTCAGGAATTAAAGTACACGGTTGTCTGCAATAATTGTGTATCAAGAAAGCACCAAAGGAAGAGGAGATAATAAATAATGGGATTATTTCCTTTAGGAAAAGAGATATCACAAGAGATTTTGAAAGGCAGATGTTACACAGTGTTGTATCTAGCCATATGCAGTGGTGAAAAGGAATTTGATATGGTCTATATGATGTGGCATTGCTGAATGAATCAAATGCAATGGCAATGGTGGTCTTCAGGACCTGAACTTGCAATCCATTATTCATGATTCAAATGACTGCCCATGTAGCTAAAATATCTAATTCCTAGAGTTTATTTCTACTCTCAAATGCTACATTTTTAGGAGTAGACTAAAAAGCTAAGAGCTCAGACATTTATCTCAGGTTTCCACTTTTTGAAGAATCAACAACTATTCCCTCCTTTAATCTAAATCATCCCGGTAGGTAAGTGAAGAGTTATTTTAAAATCTTTGCATTTGGAAATAGCAGCTACATTTCAACACCATTGTCTGTCTTCAAGCTGTGTTTCTCTGCTTACCCCAATTTTGTTCTAGGTTCTGTCACATTTTCAGCAATTCAGAGTGCTCATTTTAAAAGATGCCAGACTGGGCGCAGGCAGTTATTATTTATGATACTGCATAGGGTGAAGGCAAGATAATTTTGTATTTGTAAAAAAAACCCACTTTTTTTGCTTCAAAATTGGAATAGACAACTAGAAGCCAAGTCTTAGCAAACTAAGACCAGATTGAAATATCTCACTGTAACATACGTATTTATGCATACATATGTATGTATGCATGTATGTTTTGTACACATTTCATTGCCGAATGTGATTGTTTGTCCTAAGACTGTTACTTTTTAAAACTTCTGAAGGTTTAATTTACATACTTGGGAATGTCTTCGTATTTATATCCAGTATTTGTATTGTGTGCAACAGAGCTCCCTACAGGCTCTGAATTACTGGGTGTTAAATGGAACAATCCTTTAGTCCCTTCTGCATGCAGAGAGTCATTTGTGAGCAAGGAATTAAAAGTCTGGATTCTAATATAACAGCTGGCAAATCAACATTGTGTTTCATTCATTCAATTAAACTACACAGTATGATTTTGGATCTGGTCCAAGTCCTACCCTGGAAGAATATGAGTCTTTCACTAAGAGTTTGATATAGTCCTCAGAGACTTGCAGCTATCAAATAAACTGCAACTACCACAGCCCTGGAAGATTTATGACCTTCAGTCTAAACTTGACTACAGCTGTTAAGTCCAGAGTTTTAGAGGACTGACTCTCTGATACTCACTGAGTAGATGGGCTGTATTTGTCAAGCTGACTAGTCTCATATAGGGTTGACGTGAATCATTCTTCAAAGTACTGTTAGAAAAGTTCTGGATGTCAGATGTGAAACAAGTCTGTCATCATTGGGGATAACTGCTCCAGTGACAGACATATAGAAGCAAAATACTCTGAAATACAATAACAACTTAAAATATTGGCAGGTACAAGAACGACAAAATTTGTTTTTTCTTTTGCCAAACAAACTGAAATGACACAAGTCTCCCTCCTTCACTTAGGGGTAAATAAATCAATGTATGTAAGATGATCATGTCTTTTTCTGTTCCAGTTGGTCTTTCTGACTTTGTCCAAGGTCAGCTTCCCTGTATGGACCCTATATTAATTACTTCAAGGAATTACTTCCCATATATTCACCATGAGAAGTCCACGCCCAGAACCCTTAGCATCATTGTTGCACAACATTTTTTCTAGATGCTACATTTATTATTCATATTACTTGCATTATTTCTCTTTGAGCTACAATGAGACAAATCAAAAGCAGGAGTCTAAACTGACTGCATGCATATATACAGTGTTCTTTTTCCAACATGTTTTTAAAGGCATTGTCAAGATAAGATCTAGAAAACTGTATTTCAAAATTATATCACCTTTTTTTTTCAAATCCCTGAAATGTTTCAAATATAAACTCTTGTCTAAAAATACCCTGCTTGTTTTTCAATTACTGGTGAACTTTTTCTTGTGTGGTGGAGAGTTTGATAAGACAGATGTTTTCAATGTTAGTATTACCACTAACATTTTTCTTTATTGAGATAAAAAAATCAAACATACAATCCAACATAAGGAACTAAAAGCACAGCTGGAAAACTTAGATAGAATGCATTAGTCTGTGCTACATGGAGGTCCATCTTTGGGCCATGATCACATTCAAATTACGCTATCAGAAGCTTTCATTAATTTATGCTTTTTGACCTTCTTATGTTTTCAGACTTAAAGCAGACATTGTGGTTTCCACAAAAATACAGAAGGACAAATGAGGATGTTACCATTCCTATCAGCTAAACTTCTTGGTGCACTTTCAGCTTGCAACATCTACCCTTTCAATTTCATAAACTTGTCTTTCACACATCATTCCTGCAGAGAAAGAAGGTATTGCCAGGATGTGGATGGAATATGATGAGAGCTTTCCTTCCAACAGTAAGTAAAAAAAAAACTTTCTTTCATGATTTTTGCATGGTAGTGTACTGACTATCTTCAAAAAGTATGACTTTGGTACCTTCTGTTTTATCTTCTGTTTTATCTGATAGTAAGAACCTGGAAGTGGAGACAGATTTAACAAGAAAAGAGTGGCTAGTAATTTTTAAAATATGCTGTGAAACATGTTAATTTAAAAGTAATGATTAAGATATTTGTCCTGGAGAAAACTGTCAGACCTGCCTAATTTAGCTTTGGTTTATTATTTGTGTGGTATTGTATAACACAAGTTTAGTGCAGCTTTGCAAAAAAATCTCCAAACACCTTCAGTTTTCAGAACAAAAACAAATTTGACTTCTTTAGACTAATCAAATTTGATTGTGTAGTAAACTCCAGAGTTAAATTAGATTTCCTTTGTATTATCCTGTCAACCCTTGGAAACTTTTACAGTGGTGTTTTGATGCATATAGAAGCCTGGCTCCCTTTCACAGTAATTTGTATTGGTGTGAGTCATTTGAAACATTAAGGCAAAAATTTGGAAATAGAGAGAAAGCCTGGGAAAGATTTGGGAAAATCTTTGGGAGAGAAAGATGTGGGAAGTTTAACAATTTCCACTTACAGGAGAGACATTGCCTTCACAGTAGATATAGGACAAGGCACAGGACAGCAAGCACCCTCCTGGTGAATCACTTTCCTGAGAAAAAGGAATAAGGAAGAGAAGTGCCTCTGAAGAGAATTTCCTTTATTCACTGTGGTTTTTAATGGGAATGAAGCAACGTTCCAATATCTGAACACGTGTGAAGGAAAGCAAGTGGAGGAAGGCTGGTGACACTAGCAAAATGAGAACATCTTCCCTTTTGGTGGTCAGAAAACAAGAAAGAAAATAGGAGTGACAGAAAACCTTGTGCTTGTTCACTCTCTATTCCTGGTGTTTGGCACCATCATCTTTTCTACTCCTCCCCTTAGGCTGACCCATATGAACTGTACAGCCTCAGCCTGTATAGCCTTGGTGGGAGGAATAATTATTTGACACCTGACTGAAACGGAGCCACATGGAAAAGAGGAAGCCAGGTAAATGAGGTCTGGGACTTGAGAAGCTGGGACTGTGGTTCCTCTAGCACAGGAAAGTGCATCCTTTTCAACTTTGTTAATCCCTGCAGGAATACTTCTCGTTTAGTATTGGGTATAGTTTTGAGTTAACAAGAAAGAAACCACAGGACACCTTCCCCCATACCCTTTACACATGTTTGATATTGTAATTGTAACACTTCATCCCAGGGTGAAGTGTGCTCATAATAGAGAGCAGCTGAGATGAAAGCTGACATCTGAGACCTAACAAGTCACTTTTACTGGAGATATTTAGCAATATTTGTCTTCCTCTGTGTGTCTTCAAAAAAAAAAAAAAAAAAAAAGATAATATCTCAACTGTGAACAAGGGAGTTCAGATGTGCTAGCTAGATTCAACCTAAAATGCCATTATTTTAGGGAGCCTGTCCAGCTTAGGTACTTGTGGCAAAATTTTCAATGCTTAATGAAGTAAGTTCCCATGTTCCCTCTACAACCTGTCAATGGAGAGAAGTCACATGGGAAATCCTGTCTGCTGTTTGTAACCAGGTGCTCAGGTGTCTAAACTCGGGCAAAAAAAGTTTTCACTGAGGCTTTGAAAGACACCTCCTGTTCCTGCTTGCCAAAGTAAAGGACTTACTCTGGAAGCACTCTTCCTAAAATTTAGAAACATATGATGAATGGGATCTGTGTGCATGATGTGTCACCCATTTCATGTAACCCAGGGCAAAATGAAGAGCTTCCATTCCACTTCCTCCAGTTTCCCTCCTCCCTCCAGCTTCCCTCATCCTTTATCTCTCTGCATCCAGTCTCTGCCCTGCTGTTCCCTCTCTCTTGAGTTTCTTGCTCTGCTTCACATCAGCATTTTC
>NW_010322369.1:21788-58386 GCF_000700745.2 Antrostomus carolinensis
CTGATCCCCATTTCTTCTGGTGACAGAGACAAGCACAAAAGCTGCTCTCATCTTTACCACTTTATACTATACTTGTACAGAACTACCAGCAGACAATTTTCTTCTTATGTCTTCAGAGGTCTGAAGGCCATCAATCTCCAATTGATGATATTCCCTAATCATCAATATGCAATAATTTGTTGCACCAACAAATGCAACTTGGTGCTTTCTGGAGACAGTATGCAGAAGAGTTAGTGGTTGCTTTTTGTTTTCTATGGTATCCTGCCCTTTTCTTAGAAGGAAGAGAACATTTTAAGACTGGGTTATGACTGTCCATTTGGCATAGGGCATAAGCTTGTATTTGCAGGCTGTAGCCTGATGCCTCACACAGCACTGAGCTGCAGACAGGCAGTCCAAGCACTCAGTGGAACAAATATTGTAATTAATGCTTGTTACCTGGTTATGGACAGTCCAGCCTTAGTGGAAAACATAAATATGTGAGAATGGGTGCAGAAAATCAGATTTCCTAGGTTTGATTCATACTTAAATACCGCAAAACATTTCCTACTGGTATGGAAATGCAAAGCAGCAGGAAGGCAGAGTAACAGTGTGCCAGGGTGGTACAGAGGAAACTCTTAGACCTTGTTGATCCCAGTGTACTGCACACACTGAAAATATTTCTTTGCTTACCTGTTATTTCCAATATTTTATATATGTCTGGGAGTCACAGAGTAATGGACTGTGTTTTGGTTGTATCCTCCATCAGCTCAGGGAAGAAATAGTTCCACACTCATCCCCTTTGGTCCCAGCACTAAGCAACAATTTATTATTTACAGCATAAAATGGAGAAATTTCATAAAAGCCAAGCCATTATCCTTTCATATGAGCTGCAGTCCCATGAGGCTTCTGCCAAGCCCAGGGAAGAAAGCTTTTCATGGTCTCTTCCAAAGTCATAAAGTAAACCTTTAACTATTTTCTGCCAGTTTTTTAGAGGATGATACTAGCTATGCTTAAAAATGAACATTTTAATGAATAATTTTGCATGAGAATTATTCCCATTTTACCTAACCAAGACAGTAATGAAAGGGAGAGAAGTAAAAATCAGTGTATTATCATAGACTGAGAGAAATATGCCTGTCAGTGTTAAAAATGCAAAATATAGCTCAAGATCTAATAAACAAAAAATATTAATTATAAATCAAATATATTATCAAATGAAGAAAAAATGGAGAAGAATCTATAAAACCTCTCTGATAGCAGTGACAAAGACTCAGAGATTAAAGTCAGAAACAGATTGAAAAACAGTGATCTGCCTTAGAGATCAAGGGAGTATAAAAAGAGATGGCCAACCTGAATAATAGTAAGATCACAGAAATCTGTGAATTAATTCCTCTAAGAACTTTCAGTCTCCTAAATAATTAATTACATTTGAACAATTCATGACATTGTATGACAACATGGTTTTAGAACATGTATTTTTTTAAGGGATTTTTCTGGAATTTTTTTCAGTGGGAAAAAGTATTTCTGTGGAAGAAAAGCACTTTAGCTCATGGCACCAAACCCCATACTACAAAGGAGGTCTTCTATTCCTGTAAACTAGTGAGCTTCCAGTATTTTAGGAATGCTGTGTCTTTTAGTACTCTTGTCTATACAAGTATTTTCTTGCAAGCCTGTTGTATAATCTGTCTATTGAGAAAACAGGTCAAAAATAAAAGAATATCAGAGACAGCAGATACAGCAGCTCAAACTCTTCAATATTGTAACTCAGGAAAAAGTAATCTGTAACACATGTAAGCCTTAACAGATTTCATGTAGCAAATGGCTGTGATTCAGCTCAAGTGTTATGTAGCTAGGCAAATTTGAGTTTTCTAGCTTCTACACAATGTCGCCTCTACCAGCTTTCTGAATTAGGTGTATGTTTTCTGTATAACAATGTGTGCTAAGGTTCTGAATGGACCATGCGCATGCAGGAGAGCTTTCAGGCCTGAGAATTTGTATAGCTTCTTGTTTTGGCTTTATGAGGTACTGAGCTCAGGGACTTCTGAGTCCATAATAGTTGTAATCTTACAATTTCATTTTTTTGTGCACGGCTCACGGTATTCCTTACATGCCAACAACAAACTTATTTCTAGGTTGATTCCAAAACCACCTCAATTGTCATCCAAATACTTTTCAAAGTCATCTTCATGTTTTGCTGATGTCAAATGAAGAAGGAATGATTATCACACACAAAGCAATGATGTAGCAATAACATTTTTTGGTTCTAGGACTAACCGTCACTAGAGTGGTAAAAAGAAACTGCTCTGAAAACCATAAAAATAAAGCTGTAGATATGAAAATTTGTCATTTGTCAAGGATGACCTTCTAATTGAATGAGAAATGGCTGAATTGCTCTTGCTACTGTGTGAGTAGCAACTAAGAATAGAGCTAGTTTTGCATGTCCAGCACTTGTCATGAGAAGTCTACATGAGACCTGAGCACCACAGGTGGGATCCAGAGCCCGTGGGAACAGACTTTATCTGTTGACTTCAGTAAATTTTATTAGACCCCTATAATTTTTAAATGACAGCAAGAACACAAAATCTGTCATATAACTGAATTTGTGAAAATTAAGACTAAGTTTTGGTTTGATTTATCATATGCAGAACACTATTTGTGTGAATGTAACTATATTTTCAAAAGGACTATAGGGTTGAGAAGCCAGTCCTCTAACACAATATTTTGAGGAGCAATTCTGTGTTCTCTCTTACTTCATTACACATCTAGGCTTAACAATAACATCAGTCTGATTAGTTTGATTCATTATGATGCGAGGAGGTCCACTCCATGCAGGCCCAGTCCCACTGTTAGTGCTTGTTACAGCCACATAGGAAGACTTGTTTTAGTAGTTTGTGGCCATATTCAGAGGTGATGTAAACAAACACAATTGCACTAGTTTCATTGGACCCAAGACAACTTAGGAACAGAGCAAGGCACTATAAGCCCACAACCTTCAAATTTTCACTCTAAGGTAGCAGCAGACTGAAGGGAACCCAAATGACAGGATAAGACTCTTGATTTTTTGAGTTCATGTATAGGTTACTTGTGGCTCTCAAACTAGAGAGCAGGTCAAATGCAGCTACAATATTGTAGCCCTACTCTTTTCTGGCTAGTGGGCAGAGGAATAAACAGGATTTCTGTTGTGGGAGGAAAAAAATCGTCAGGAGCTACTTAGGCTGATACTGCAACACATGGCAATGCTGAGAGAGAATGGTGGGACTCCTTTGACATTCTGGTGTCTTCATGTGTGCAATGCCCCCTGTAACCTTCCTCTTGGATGTCTGTGAGGTGTGCTATGTGCCCTGCTGATTGTGCCCATGTGGACATGAAGACGTGGGCTGGAGGAATGTGAAGACTGTCTGCTCTTCTTTTAGCTCAGATGGGCAAATGCAAAACTCACTTGTGTCACTGGAAAGGTTCTCACTGACTTCGTGTTTGCTTTGCTTGGGCTGTGAGTCAGAATGACACACAGGTGGTGGGGATATACTTATCCCTTGAATGTTTCATATCTATTTTAAGCAATTAAACTTATCTGGTTCAAAGGAGTTTAGGAAACTCAGCATGCAGTCTGCATCTAATTCAGGAGGAAACATGGAAGAGCAAGTCCCTGATGTTCTGCTCATATATAAATAGAGCCTTAACAAACCACATTTTTCATGATGTTAATAACATGCTATTGATAGAAGAAAGGAAAAGTATAAATTGATTATCCTCTCCCTTTGTTTTGTGCTCCTTTTACTGAAGGCTGCTGGAATATGACAACTCTACCTAAAGAGCTATGCCTCTGTATTGCAGTCTGTTGTGGATAGCAAGATTTAAGGCACTGAGGCAGTATGAGGAAGTGAAGAAAGACAAGTCCACTCAGGTCTCTTAATGTTAATAGAATGGATGTGTATTCAGTTGAAAGATGAAAAAAAGGAAAATAATCAAGTTTACACCTATTTTTCTCTGCTGATGGATGAATCTGGGAGCCAAAGAAAACAATACTTTTAGGGAAGTTAATAGTCTTTCTTAGATCAAGTGATTTAGCTGGAGAAAATGAACAAACAACTGTCTTGAAATGCAGGCAGAAATCCCAGAGGCTTTCTGAGCAGTCAAGGCAAGTAAGAAGCTCTGGACTCATTTTACTCTTTGTTGATTTCTGTGAGGTGCAGAGCTCAGTAAGGAGTGAATTTCAAGCCTCTACATCTCTTGTAAAATCTGTTTTAAAGACTTGAAAGAGCTGGGGGAAAAAAAAAAAAGAAGGCTACAGGACCTTTTTTCCTATTTTCTTCCCTAATGCATGATAAAGATGAACACGTCCTTTCATCTTACAATACCTTCCTGATTACGTGACTTTAGCAACAGTTTTGTTTCCTGTAAATCTCCAGGTACTTTGTGCTACTGTCTGATTTCCAGAACAAAGACAGTCCTGCAGTTCTTTCTGTTTGCGCTGCCTCCGCTAATGAGTTCTCAGCGGTGCATTAACCTAAATAACTTTATAAACGAGAGTTAAAGGGGGTCTCTCGGTTAGTGCAGAGGGCTTGGGAGGATGCATAAGAAGCTTTCTTCTCTATTCTCTCTCTTCTTTTTTGCATGGAATTTGCAATACTAGCACTTTTCCAGGGAAAAGGGAGCTACCATTCCCATTAGCTGCCAAGCCTAAACTTGATCGGATGGTATAATCTTTCCTTATAAAGAAGCACCATGCTCTAAAGTATCACAGAATCGTAGGGGTTGGAAGGAACCTCAGGAAACCATCTAGTCCAACCCCCGTACCAAAGCAGGTTCCCTATGACAACTTGCACAGGAAAGTGTCCAGGTGGGTTTTGAACATCTCCAGAGATGGAGACTCCACAACTTCTCTGGGCAGCCTGTTCCAGTGCTCCGTCACCCTTACAGTATAGAAGTTTTTCCTTAGGTTTGTATGGAACTTTTGATGTTCCGGTTTTTGCTCATTGCCACTTGTCCTGTCACTGGGCACTACTGAAAAGAGCCCGGCTCCATCCATTTGGCCCCCACACTTCAGATATTTATAGACATTGATAAGATCTCCTCTCAATTTTCTCTTCTCCAGGCTGAAGAGTCCCAGCTCTCTCAGCCTTTCCTCATATAGCAGATGCTCCAGACCCATAATCATCTTTGTGGTCCCATATCATATATGCCCATAAGTACAAAAATCTTTTAGCTCTATTCCTCTTTTCCTTCACCAGTTCATTGGTATTGGGGGAACTCAGCTACTCAGTAAAAATTTACAGAACTGAGCATTATAAGGGATAAAAGCAGGAACCTCAGCACGAATAAGGAATCAGATATCTCTGGAACTTCTATATTATTATGTTTCATTAGTAATTTTTTAGTCTCAATAAGAAAATAAAAAAGGAGAAAAAACTGCACTTCATGTGCAAGTTGCCGTGCTAAAGGCAGAGAAACTGTTCAATGGGGACTTGTGCTGCAGTGAGTACACTGAGAGTTGAACTCCTCATTAATATCTGCCTACTATGAAGCAAGGAAGTGAGAGATATTTCCTCAGGCAAGACAGGGATGTAGCTAGGTGGCAAAAGATGGCAGCCTTCTCCCCATGGAAGGATGCTACTGTATTATTTTTCCTCCTTTAACTGGTGGCAGATAATGAGAAGGAGAGAATGCAGCTGTTTGCAACATGCCTAGCAATCACCCATCATCTTTGTATGGTGATAATTGAAAGGGGAAACAAAAATAGTTAAAATACTTCAAATGGCATCATTGGATAAGGCTTGATATTAAAGTTACTGCAGGTGTGGGACTTGTTTGTTCAGCCCTTTTCTCCATTAAGCAAATCCTTGGCCAACTGCTGGAAAACCGTTAGTGCTGTGGGATGACATTTTGTGTTCATTCTGTTCAGTAGCAATGCTTTATAAATAATTATGACTCTACACATAAGGTCCCCTAATACAAATACCACTCCAGTCCTTCTTCCATTGTTGCTGATAGAAAAGCTCTTATTGGTTTTAATAGGAACTGTATAAAGCCCTGTGATTGTAGTGGGGAGTCAGGAATAATTTATGCCACCTACTGATCAACCAATAATCTCTGGTGTGTTTTCTTTGTGTTTGGAATAAGGGAACTCAGAAGACTTTCTATTTAAATTTAACTGTAAGACTGCTGACTGAGATTAAGCTGTATGGAGTGTTTTGTGGTGTTCTTATTTGATACTGGATAATAGTAATAATAGGACTTGTAATTTCTGCACTCATTAAAGTCTTTGAAAAGGATGGAAAATGAGCTACATATTTATGACTTTCTTGAGCAAGATAATTAAAACTATTTATCAATAATGTTGAACTTTGAGGAAAAATTCTGCCAGGTTATTTGAGAACATTTAAGACTTTCATTAAAATTATTTTATCACAGTTGTCTGAAGTTCTGTAGTCTTTCCATGAAGACTTTGAATTCAGCACATAGCCTACCTTCTTTAAAAAAAAAATAAAATAAAAAAATCACAACCTAAACCAGTAGTTTCCCTTGTGGCCTTCTTCCCTCCAAAAATATATTATTAATGAATTGACAGGACAAGTGATAATGGTTTTAAACTAAAAGAGGGTAGATTTAGACTGGATATAGGGAAGAATTTTTTTACAATTAGGTTGGAGAAACACTGGAACAGGTTGCCCAGAGAGGTGGTAGGTGCCCCGTCCCTGGAAACATTCAAGGTCAGGTTGGATGGGGCTCTGAGCAACCTGATCTATTGAAGATGTCCCTGCTCACTGCACGGGGGTTGGACTAGAGGACCTTAAGGGTCCCTTCCAACCCAAACCATTCTGTGTTTCTGATTATTGATTTATGAAAACACATTGTATAGCCAAAAAAACGCTTTTAAAAAAGTTAGCCCATCTAAGTGCATAATGGTTGAGCAAGGATGAGAAATGGTAAGGAAGCACATTAGAATCATAGAATCACAGCAGTTGGAAAAGACCTTTAAGACCATGGAGTCCAACCATTAACCTATCACTACGAATCCCATCTCTAAACCTTGTCCCTAAAGCACCTCATCTACCTTTCTTTTAGATACTACCAGGGATGGTGACTCCACCACTTCCCTGGGCAGCCTGTTCCAATGTTTGACTACCCTTTCTGTGAAGAAATTTTTCCTAATATCCAACCTAAACCTACCCTGGTGCAATTTGTAGCCATTTCTTGTTGTTTTGTCACCCGTTACCTGGGAGAAGAGACCAACACCCACCTCTCTACAACCTCCCTTTAGGTAGTTGTAGAGGGCAATAAGGTCTCCCCTCAACCTCCTCTTCTTCCGACTAAGCAACCCCAGCTCCCTCATCCACTCCTCATAAGACTTATTCTCCAAGCCCTTCAACAGCTTTGTTGCACTTCTTTGGACACACTCTAGAGCCTCAATGTACCTCTTGTATTGGGAGGCCCAGAACTGAACACTGTACTCAAGGTACGACCCTGGCCAAGAGTACTGAGAGGGCAGACAGAGCTGTATGAATGATCAGAGGGATGGAACACCTCTTCTACGAGGAAAGGCTGAGAGAATTGGGGTTGTTCAGCCTGGAGAAGAGAAGGCTCTGGGGAGACCTTGTTGCAGCCATTCAATACTTAAAGGGGACCTGTAAGAAAGGTGGGGACAGACTTTTTAGCAGGGCCTGTAATGATAGGACAAGGGGAAATAGTTTTATACTAAAAGAGGGTAGATTCAGGCTAGGTATAAGGAAGAAAATTTTTACGATGAGGGTAGTGAAATACTGGAACGGGTTGTCCAGAGAGGTGCCCCATCCCTGGAAACATTCAAGGTCAGACTGGACAGGGCTCTGACCAGCTTGCTCTAGTTGAAGATGTCCCTGCTCACTGCAGGGGGATTGGAGTAGGTGAACTTGAAAGGTCCCTTCTAACCCAAACTATCCTATGATTCCGTGATTCTATGATTAATACATGATTCCTGTTCATGGGTATTCCCTCATTGTATTTTATCTCTGCGTCACCTTGGCTCCTCTATTCATGGCTGTTTCTACTTCTTGAAATTCTTCCAAGGTATTCTATGCATACCTCATATTTTTAAGGAGGACAATTTTGATTAAGCATCATAGGATCACAAGAGCATAAAGATCTGACAGGCTTGGTCTGGCAGCCCCTCTACCCCATCTCACCTGTGAGGTTGGAAGTGGCATGTTCTGTCTGAGAGGAGCACAAGAGCCTGCCTGTTTGCAGTCTCTCTCTCTTTATAGCTTGCAAGTATCTGCAATTGTTGGATTAAGGATGTTAGGAGGTACATCCCTGCCTATCCCCTATAGTATCTGTCCACTGAAGTGCTTTCCATGAATTTGTCTAATCCTTTTTTGAATCTGCTGTTATTATCTGCCTCCACAGCTTTCATGAAGAAAAAATTCTGATCACCATTTGCTTTGTAAAGAAGCATTTTGCATCTACCTCTGTTCAGAACAATTGCCCCTTAGTTCCAGTTTTACAAGATTTGTCAAAGAAGGTTCTGCACTCAGCTTATCCTTTCACAACCTTTTAAACATCTCAGTCTCACTTCCTAAGGCTTCTCCCCTTTGAATTGAGTTGAATTGAGCCTTTTTAGCCTATCTTCACATGGCATCTATTCTGACATCCTACCCATTATAGCTGTCCTCACTGTTACCCTTTTTAAACTCTATTATATTTTTCTTAAATGTGGGGATTTTCCCAATTTTCTATTTATCCAGCCTGAACTTTGAAGACAGAGATCCTTAAATGGAATTTACACTATTTTTTTCTGAATGAGCATTTTTCAGTCCCTTGCAGAACTGTGCTTCCACTGATAAATTTACACCAAGGATGGTCCAAATAACAAGGATGACAGAAAAGAGGGATAAAGAATAAAGAGATGAATCTGAGAAGAAATGTAAATATGTGCTATGCTTTTGATGCTTGTTTTCAAACTTGGACTCCAAAGGTGGTTGAAAGTATCCTACCCATTTGTTATTTAGTGGGCTGGAAGAGTGGCAAAATATTTGGAAACATTTTTCAATCTTTCAGAAAGTACAAGAGAGTAAGTCAAAAACTCCTTAATTTTTGCATTTTGAAGGGAGGTTGTTGTCACCTAGACTTGCACATGGTCCATGACTGCCAATGTCTGTTTATCATTAGCAGTAACTGATCTTATACAGTACCATAATCAAAATTGCTAGGGCAATGTGACTTAGTAGTATTTAGGAAAACTTACATGTATGCATAAAAAGGCCCATTTTCTAGACAGTCTCCTTGAAACATTCATCTTCTCTTTTCCAGAAAAATAATGTTATATCTCTGAGTAGCTCTTAGATAACTTCTATCTGTACAGGTTTGCATTAGTAATTGGCGCATAGAGTTTTGGAATACAAATCAGATTAAAACCTCACCAGTGGGTGAGTTAGGAACACAAGGTTCCACAGTTATTTTGTGGGAAATGAAAAGGAAGTGAGTCCTTTAAAAAACTCTGCAGAAGAGGAAAGTGTTTCTCCTTATTGCCAACTGAACAATATTGAGCTCAATTACTTGTGGATGAACTGGTCTCTAACACTCAGAAACACTTAATCTTGTTTTAAAACCATGAAGTGGGAATTAATTTAACATACCACTTGGCAGTAGTTAATCCAGTGATTAATTACTCAGTTACATTTATTTCATATTAATGTTTTTTTTCCTTCTTCAGTTTCCAACTGTTTCCTATCATCTTCCAGAGATGAGTAAGTTTGGGCAAAACAGAAATTGCTGTCAAGTTCAACTTCAACTTTACAATTCTCCACGGAGAACTGGAGTCCTTTGAGACTGGGAAAATGTTTAGGAAATGTTATAATAATACATATGTTTCACTCTGTGTACACATTGTGGTTGAGTTATTTGGACATTGGTTTAAAAATAATAGTGCTGGAATATATTTTTGCCAAAAAGACTCATCAGTCCTACTTACTTCATTTATTCCATAGTGGACTGCAATCAACAAAACTGATTACACATTTTATAAAAATGGTATTAAGACTAGAAAGCCTTTTTTTATTTGTGTGAAGACATCTTTTCATTCCCTATTAAATTGAAAAATTATTTGTAATTTTTATATATATTTGATACGTTAGCCACTGTGATACAGTTGTGGCCATCTGATCTTACACTTGACTTGCAGAAATCAACTTATTGATTAAAATTAAATCAAATTGTGAAATGCTTTTTTCTCTGAGCTACAGTTCTTTTCATTTGGCTACTATGTAAGTAACTAATAAACTATCATTAATTTTCCCTTCAAAATAATTCATAGAATTGGTATGGGTATGCCTGAGTAACTGTGTATATGTCTTGGAAAGCAACAATTCCCAGAAAAAGCAACATATTAGACAATATGCAAAGTTGGCTTGTGGTCATTTATAAGCTTTTTAAGAAGGCCAGTGAAAGGATCTTTGCAAGTGTGACTGGGAATCTGCTCACTTTCTTTACAGTCACTAGTGATTTATTCTGCCTGAATGCAGTATGCTGCACTGGAAAAAAGAAATTCCTGTAATTCCTTGTGTTTAACTAAGCCATTCTTATATTCTCATCTGTATCTGAACTTTAAGTTTCCTATGCCACAGTTTTGTTTAGTGTCACACTGCCATAATTACATTAATTACTAACCAGTTATTCAGGTTTTCCAGCATAGGAAAGGAAATCAAAAGTCAGCCCAAGTTGTGAAGATGCATTTCAACCAGCACTGTGAAAGTGATGCTGAACAATATACATCCCTCTGGGCCCTTTGCCAGGTGAAGGAAGTGGCTGTGACACTGCACTTCGTACATCCACGAAGTGGATATGCTATACTAGGTAGCCGTCTAAATAAAGATAAAAATAATAGAATCAAAGAGTATCAGGTTGGAAGGTACCTCAAGGGTCATCCGATCCAACCTTTCTTGGAAAAAAACATGGTCTAGGCAAGATGGCCCAGCACCCTGTCCAGCTGAATCTTAAAACTGTCCAATGTGGGGATATCCACCACTTCCTCAGGGAGATTGTTGCAATGGTTGATTGTTCTCAGTGTGAAAAATTTTCCTCTTCTATCCAATTGGAATGTCCCCAGGAGTAGTTTGTGCCCATTACCTCTCATCTTTTCCACATGACTCCTTATAAAAAGGGTGTCTCCATCGTCTTTGTAACCACTAAGTACTGGAACACATTGATGAGGTGTCCCCTAAGCCCTCTTTTCTCAAGGCTGAACAAACTCAGGTCTCTCAGCCCTTCCTCTTGTGGCAAGCTTCCCAGTGTTTTGATTATCTGTGTATCACAGAATGTTGGGGATTGGAAGGGACCTCCAAAGATCATCCAGTCCAATCCCCCTGTCAGAGCAGGAACCTAAATGAAATTACACAGGAAGGCATCCAGGTGGGTCTTGAATGTCTCCAGAGAAGGAGACTCCACAACCTCCCTGTAGCCCTTCTTTGGACTATCTCCTTACTCTCCACATCTTTTTTGCATAGTGGGGACCAAAACTGAATACAGTATTCCAGGTATGACCTGACAAGTGGGGAGTAGAGTGGGATAATGACTTCTTTATCTCTGCTGGTGATGCCTTCATTGATGCAACCCAGCATCCTGTTGGCTCTCTTTGCCGCTGCAGCACACTGTTCATTCATACTGAGCTGCTTGTCCACCAGGACCCCCAGGTCCCTTTCCACAGAGCTGCTCTCCAGCTGAGTAGATCTTAGCCTGTGCTGCACTCTTGGATTATGTTTTCCCAGGTGCAAGGTCTTACACTTATCCTTGTAAGATTCTTGTTAGCCCACTCTTCCAGCCTATCCAGATCTTCCTGAAGGTTGGCTCTCCCTTCTGAAGTCTCTACTTCTCCACCCAAATAAATCTCTAAATTTCTTTTAAAGAAAATGCTTTAACTGAAAGGGTGCCTCATAGCTAGTATTAGTAAAAACAAGCTTCTGTAGCATTCTTATCAACATCTCATCAGAGACACTGACTTAGGAATACCAGTGGAGCACAGCCTGGAGGCCTTCACTCTTGTCCGTTGGCTTCAAGGCTGATAAAAACAAAACTCTTGAGAATGCCAAGTCAGCCTCTGGATCCTTCTGTGATTTCTTCTGGAATTAACAATGCTACTGTTGATTAAAGAGGGTTGATATTCCATTCTCTAGTGTGTTGTCTTTTAGTGAAATACCCTTCAAGATCTTTGTGCTGAATAAGCTAGTTACAAGATAAGGGTCTGTTTCTATGAATTATTTAGTGAAGATCTCACTTTTTTTTTTTTTTTACTTAGAAGAAGGAAGCACAAAAAAACATGTCATCAGCTAAATGACATATATTTTAGAAAAAAACCTGACAGATCATGTAATGTCAGTCAAAGCAGCTCTCGAATTCCAGCTGCCCTTTTGGAGTAAAACTTAATTAGATCCAGCTTTCTAAGATACAGCTCTCTGTAACTCCTTTTGTAATCAAATTAAAATTTCATGATGTGTGTGAAATTACCTCATGCCACCAGAACACCCATAAAATAAAAATAATATAAACCAAACCTCACAATGGGTCTCATTTGGTAAAGTGGTTACTGAGTTTTACTTTTTAGGTGTTTTTTTGTTTTGTTTTGTTTTGGTTTTGTTTTTTTTTTACATTAAATTACCTTTTATAAGTGATGGAAAACCCTAAAGCCTTGGGGCTTAGAAAAGCAACTATAAACCTACAAGGACAATCAAGGAACATAATCATTATATGTTTTGTGTTACAGGTTGATTTATGAGAATTTTTGAGAGGGAAGGGAAGGGAAGGGAAGGGAAGGGAAGGGAAGGGAAGGGAAGGGAAGGGAAGGGAAAGTTCCCTTCCCATCAGGTCTTAGAAAAGTTCTTGTTCCTTCTTCCATTTCCTATGTCCTTGGTTCTTCCTTTTGTAAATAAATGCATAAATGAAACAGGGTAGCTGAAACCCTATTCCTACCTCCAGACTATGTACCAAAAATCATATTTTGATCATGCTCTGAGGCTGCTGGATTATGGAATAGATTTTAAAAATCCCTAGTGACTAGTGCAATGCCAGCCAGTTAGAATGTTAAAAAGCTGTGTCCAACTACGTGTTTCAATCAAAATTTATTTGTGTAAAATAAGCAGCATCCAATAGAGCTACAGCTCAGGATAGTGGATCAGTGTCTCTCAGAAAGATACATGGCTGTAAATCTTCTGTTGTAAAAGGTAGAACTGAATTTGATTCCTCCAAGTTCTATGCAAGCACATTATTCACATTCACCTACTGAATAAAAGGAAAAGAGTACATTATCTGGTTTTAATAAAATCCAGGTTCTAAATAGAAATACATTTGTATTTTTACAGCCAGGATTGATTTGTAAAATACATATTTTCAGGACTGACACACATTTTTTGGCAGTTTTAATATTTGTACTTGAGAACATGTGTAGCTGCAATTAGAATTATGGTGAAAGTGTAATGCATTACTCTAGCCATGACTGTTGAAATGATTGTAAATTATGAATCCATGTACAGCATTACTACAAATATTCCACTCATGCATTTAAGTCTTCTGCTTTGCTGAATATGGATGTAACATCAGAATTTTATATACCAAGTTTAAAAATTTAATCATAAATGTCCAAAACTAATTTAAAAATCCCCTTACTTACAGATTCAGTATTAAAGGAATGTAAAATGGGGTAATAAACATTATGTAATTTAAGTACTGCTGAAAATACTGCCATATTGACTCCAGGTAAGTCATGTTTTCTTAGTCTGAAAAGTTAACATCTGAAGTGTCATATATTTGCAAAACTCTAGTCAGATTTTTGAGATTTTATACTGTATTTTTGGTGAAGAATCTGTTTTAACTTTAATAGAATAAAAGCATAAATTTATTCATTATGGCCAGGCTGGATGAGGCTTTGAGCAACGTGATCTAGTGGAAGGTGTCCCTGCTGATGGCAGGGGGGTTGGAACTAGATGATCTTTAAGGTCCCTTCCAATCCAAACCATTCTATGATTCTATGATTCTATAATATGTGTGTGACAGTTTAATCAAGAGTTGTCTTGAAACATTAAGTTAATGAACAGAGTTTATTTCAACATGGCTCAGGTAAAATTCCCTTTCTTCTCAAAATTAAGGTCATGAATCTACAAATATGAGGACTTTGTAAAAACATAATAACTGCATTGCTTTGCAGCTAAACAAATTATGTTTGTCCGGTGGCAGTAGGTGGCATTATTACACATAGCCTGCAAGTAAATCCTCAGAGCTGGGAGAAGACATTGTCTCATGAGTTTTACATTAAGTTAACTCTCTGGCTGAAACCATAACAGTTGGAAAGGTGCTTTACAAGAAGGAGGACAGTTTCCTCCATTCTTTAAAAATATGAATAAATACTCAAAACCAAGAGTTTCTCTACATACCAGGTGTTGTTTAATGACATTATTCCTGGGACAGAGACTGGCTTCTTGTTGTTTGCAGATGTCTTCATTTTATGGCTGCTATGATTTTTTTATGTATGTGTGTATGCACTAACAGAATAAGCCGAATTTAAAGTCTGTTCACACTGTGTTCGTGATTTCTCCTCCACTGGAAAATTCACGTGCAAGTCTCTGGAACTCTACTGCAGAGCAATGAGGCAGGACCACCATAAGAAGGGACTACTGACATTGAGAGGAGAGCGTGCAGCACACCGGGGAAGTGTACATCAAATTCAGTCGTAACACATCGTGTGATTGATTATACCTTTCTAGGGGAAATCTTCAGATTTATCTGGAAGCATATGTTTAACACCATTATAGTTTTCCAGTTAGCTAAATGTAAAGGTATCCTCCAGAGTTTGTTCTTTGCTGATGTTTCCATAGGCATTAAAATGTCTTTGCAGGAGGCATACTTAGAGAATTTGTAGACCACTTTGGAAAAATATTTCAATAAGCAATTTTCAGATCTCCAAATTCTGTCAGTGTGAAACTTATAAACCCATTGCAACTTAATGTATATTTGCATCCTAGGCAGTCATAGTTATTCAGTAGCTTGCACTCAAAGCAGGAAAAGAAATTACAGTGGAGACTAAGAATGCATAGAATGTATAGAAACTGATTAAACAATTGCTCATGAGAATGGACTAAATATGTAGCTATCTATTCCCTATAAAGCCAGATATATAGTAAGAGGTTTATTAAAATGCTGGAGGAAAGAGATTTCAATAACAATAATTTTAATAAACCTCTTACTAGTATTCAAAAATATAATGAGCTAAATGAGTCCAGGATTAATTGCTGTGAATACCTAGGATGGTGGAAGTGTTTTCAGCGACCTACATTTCCAGTATTAACTGTGAACTGAGTAAGAAATGTAGGTTAGACCACCACCAACGTTAATTTCCAGATGCTGCCACTTACCTTGAGCTCTATAGAGCAACAGCAACAGTTTGCCTATCAAGAGTGCAAATCCTGGCCTTTCTGTCAATATTGTGACATTTGCTACTAAATAAAGGCAGATTTTTGACACCAAGGACAAATGGTATAACACAACCACTGTGTAAACTTTTTCTACTGCCACAAAGGAGCTTTCTCCATACTTTTATTGGGATCATTCTGGGGCTTATTCTATACATCAGAGCATTCCCAGACATTCTCCAGCTGGCACAGGCCAAACTATTTGGAATTTGCTGAAAATTAAACAATACAGATAAATGCCTGACAAGATTCCAATCTGTCCTGGTCCTGTTTATTTTACTGGTGTAAACATATACATTGTGGTGGTTTTGGGGAAGACATTCCAGATTCTGATCCTGTTTACATAATTCTCAGTAAATCCATTGAACTTGTCAAGAAATCTTGAGAGTCATACAAACACCAGTGAGATTAGAACCTGGCTTGCAGTACTGGTTTCAGATCTCTAATCCGAAAGTCCTAATGGACCCTCATATGCAAGCTAGAGATCCAAGCAGCTCCACAGGGACTGCTGAGGAAGGAGGAGGACTTTATTAAGGTCCAATTCATCTCATGTTAAGGCAACTAGCAGTAAAGGGCCACATGAATAGCACACTGGATGAGCCCACTTTTCCCTGCTTTACATACAGCAAAACAAGGCAAATAACTTAAACATATCTTCCATTAAATTAATCTCTCCATGAGAATTTCTCTGTGGATTTAGTCTAAAGTAACAGAATTTGTTCTTACAACTTAGTATCAACTCTAAAGTAGAAAATTGTTCTGAACTTCATCTGTTGACTCCTAAAGCCGTCATCCAGCTACCAAACTCTTAATTAGCAGCTATTATTATTGAATGTTGTGTTGTACACAAGCCTTTTTTGTTTGTTTGGTTGGTTGGTTTTTTGAGCAATTTTTACCACATTTTATTTTCACTCTTTAAACACTTCCAACTTTCTAGGAAAGGGACACTCTAAATCTTTCTGAAATCAGGAGGTGCCTTCCACTGACAAAGTAAAACTCCATCAATATAAACAAATGTAAGGGCAAAGCACTTTGAGAATATAAGCATGGTAATAGAAACACCATTAGATAAAAAATTTTAACAAACAACAAATAAAGAATAATAATCTCAAAATAAATGAGACCTGTAATCTTAAAGAACTATATGACCAGCCTGCACTAATAGCTCACCTTTCTCATGATTTGTTGGGGTGGGGGGGGGAGGGAATAAATTCTTCAACACTGTTATTCTAAAATCTTGATAAAAAGAAAAATCTTATTCTTAGTGAATGAACTTTGGTGTCTGTCCAAGGCAACGCTCTAAGCTACACTGGCAAATGAGGTCTTTGGTCACTATAAACCGTCTTCATGAGAAATTAGGGGAGTCAGAGGAAAGATTATTGGCATAAATCTCTTCCAGAAAGCTTTTTGAACATGCATAATGACTAAAGATAGGCAGCACAGACTTCAAAACAGGTAGATACTCACATTCACCATGTTGGCATACTTATGAAAAAAAAAAAAAAAAAAAAAAAAAAAAAGAACTTTTAAGGATTTTGTACCCAAAAATTTAATCTCAGAATAACAAGAACTGAAAGGAATTTAGATAGCACAAATCTGGGACTTTATTTAGTGTTCGTGATGGCCCACTACAATTACCCATTTGGATACTGTATTTCCAAGTTTTTGCCTGTCCTTAGCAGGTACTTATTTCATGATCCTTCATCAGGATGACAGTTACTGCTATCTAGGGAAAATATATCAGTGAATTACTGGTTTTCCTTTCATAGACAGCGAAACTGAAGGACCACTGGGAAATATGCACTCTATTTCCTTGAAAAATATTTATAATTTACTAGTTGAAGGTTACTGCTAGAAAGACCATTTCCTGACGAAGTATCATTATAGGTTTGCCAAAATAATGACTGAAACTGAAAAACTGAAGGCGTTTACTTGCTTTGGTAGCTAAGTTACAGAGAACAGTGAGTCCTAAGTGTTAATGGGAAAGCAATGAATTCCCAAAGCTTCAGGTGTAACTCTCTTGTTTCAAGATGAAAAGACCAAGTTGCATAGTAATATTTTGCTAACATTTCTTTAGGAAGTAGTATATACTTTGACATAATGATGTGGTGGTTTTTCTGGGTCAAATGAATAGTTTTACACCACATGCTTTCTGGCAGGAAAGATCAGGATAGTACGAGGAGGAAGTTTTTTGCGTGGATATCACCAAACAGCTCTGGGGACAGCTGGTCCCAGCAAGGTGGGAGAGCAACAGGTAGTGATGAGTGGTCTACGGATGTGGACCACTCCCTGGGGCATATGTATCTAGCAATGTAGTGTCATTTGGGGCCTAGTATGATTGGCATAACAGAAGCAGATTATGCATAATGACAGAAATGCTTCCTGCAAAAATACAGTCATAGCTCCATCTTTATCTTTCTTTCTTTCTTTCTTTCTTTCTTTCTTTCTTTCTTTCTTTCTTTCTTTCTTTCTTTCTTTCTTCCTTCCTTCCTTCCTTCCTTCCTTCCTTCCTTCCTTCCTTCCTTCCTTCCTTCCTTTCTTTCTTTCTTTCTTTCTTTCTTTCTTTCTTTCTTTCTTTCTTTCTTTCTTTCTTTCTAATGGAGGAAGACTTCCACTCTTTCTGCAGCTACTAAGTGGCTAGGCACCCATTCATGAAGCAGCTATGAAGCTTCAGCTCCCTGCTTGGCATGAAGTGGTTTTTGAGTCCATGTCTGCTGCATGCTAAAGGGGTCCAGTCAGCTCTCCAAAGGCTGGCACACAGCTTGCTACGCATGGGATGAGCAGAAGAGACAGCAAGAGGGTGTGAGGGCTACACAGTTGGGCTGAGGAAGTCAACTGGCAGGGACTGAAATTATGAGCTTGTCCCTTTAGCTAGGCGTGCTTGTGCCTTCTTGGTTAAGTTCATTGCAAGTGGGGAAAAATGCATCTTTCAGCATCTTGTTATTACTTCTAGGTGTGATGGAGGGGGTGGAGAAGAGCTTTGAAGTGTTTCAGACTGTGTTGTCTTTTAGTTGACAAGATCCTGGCTTTCAGGATATCTTGGTCAACAACAGCAGAGATGCTGCCAATGGCATTTATTAAAACGGTTTAAGATCTGCTGCAAATACACAGTCCAACTCATAACATTCACTGCAGACCCCATGAGTTTTCTCAGATATTCTCTTTTTAATAATCTCGATTTTTCATAATCAGCTCAGAGAAATATTTTCTTTCTACAACAGTGGAGTGAGTCATAGTGTCGCCTCTCACTTAAATATGTTCAGATAGTTGTGCATGCAGTTTATTATGAAACCAAGACTAGACTAGAAATGAGATGGATTTTTCTGATTAATATGAAAATTCCAGTTTATTTACAACAACAACAAAGTTTGTGAATGTAAATCATTTTCAAACAAAAGAGCTTGTCTTAATTTCTGCCAGATTTCAATGCCTTTACTGGTTTCTCATAACAGGCAAAACTCCCTGAATGAGATTTCACTATAAAAAGATTGACAGAAAAAAAAGCTACCAACTTTCTTAGAACTTGGTTTCGGGAGTGGATTTTCACTAAAGATGGCACCAGAAGACTAGTAACAGAATCTGGTTGGCTGCATCCTTGGCATTGTGCACAACTAATTTCTTGCTGACAACAGCCTCTTCTGATGTCTGAATCTTACTGATATTTACAGTTTCTGCTAAGGAATTACTAAATCTTGTAGGGATTTCTCCAGGTTTCCTCTGTTCTTCCCCCAGAGTATTTTCTCCTGTTGCAAGCTGTAAACATGGGAAATTACTTCCAGATTCAATGGGCACCACTGTGTCTCTTGTGTTGATGATCTCCCACCCTGTAAATAGTCCTGAATTATGGATTTGCTGAAGAGAAAGGGAGGATAATCTCACAGAAAGTTGTTGAAGGATAATCTCACAGGAAGTTAAGAAGGATTAATGTTATCTGATTGTAATAAAACTGGTTTCATTTATAGAAGGATATATTTTGTCTAAGGAATGAACAGATAAAGTGAAATCCTATCCAACACATGTAACTGGATGCCTGTAAATATATTTGAAAATAATAGCACTTAACTGCCATGTTTAACATGTAATCTGAGCTGGAGCCACAACCAAAGTTTGTATCTCAGGCTTTCCATTTGTCTATAATACAGTTTTTATGAGATATCCTTTTGGTATCATTATGCTTTACCATGTCTAAATGTACACTGGTAAGGACTTTAATCCACAGATTACTGCCACAATAGAATGACAGCTCCAAAATGTGTATTTTGCTATTTGGAAAACTTTAATCTCTAGAGCTGTGTTGTATTTAAAAAGCAATATATTGTATAATCCTATAGAATGCTTTCTTGCATGCACAAATTGCTGCATGCTAACATCCTTACCAAAAATACTCCAAAACAACCTGTTTACCATTTATTCTGCTACAGTTTTCAATAATTAGGGGATCAACTAATTAAAAGATCAAAAGCACTAAATAGTAGGTCAATTACATTTTTCCTTTTAAAACATATTTTATATGCTTCTATTTATAAACATAAAATAGCTGTTCATCTTGAAGCAATTTTTGGGCTTCAAAAGAACAGACACATCTGAGGCCAAAGTTACCTTTTTTTTCTTTTTCATTTTTGCCATGCATAATTCTTAAATGAACACCAGGCTCTGTGTTGTAGCAAATTAAAAGCCCATGTGTGTAAGGAACATGCAATTGCTGCACATTTCAAAGGAAAGCTCCAAATCTTGCTTGATAAAACCCCGATAGTGCAAAATGACTGAAGAATACACAAACCTGTAAAGGGGGAAAAGTATTCAAAAGCCATTTCTGATGTGCAGGGACACATTCCTAATGCTGTTTCTCCTTACCAGCAAAGACTCTTGTTGACATGGCAAAATTAGGTTAGAAATTTTCACACTGTCAAGGCACGTCAACATTCACACCCACTCATTACATTGTAGTTCCCAGCTATGTTTCCCCCAGCTGCAAACATCCTATTCTCCCTCCCGAAACTACACAGCTTACCTCCCCCTGATCCTATTTTCAACAACCCACATCCCTCCCCCACTTGCCCAACTCCCACAAACCAAGACACCAGATTCTTCTCACCTCCTACACAGCCCACAGAAGATGATGTTCTCTCCCACTCTCCCATTTCATATCCCATCTCCCTTGCCATGGTTGGCTTTGAACCTAGACATGCAAATGTTGACAGTGTCTGAATTTCTGCATTCCTGCAGGATTAAGTGGTATGTGGTACCACAGGTGAGGCTGGAAGCTTTTGCCTTTAATAATTTTATCCTCAGGAATTTGCTGCACTGATGAAGGAGCAACTCCACGGTTCTTTTTACAGCTGGGACACTGCCACCTGGAATGAGCTGTCCCTGTGTCTCAGGCATCGATCCTGTTATTTGGACAGTTGCTTGATGAGCAGGATTTGCACTATTCCTAGATGTGGTTTGTGAATTCCTATGCTATAAAACCATGTTCATTGTCTGAGGGTTTGCAATTCATCATGTGGCTTTCTATAGCAATTTTGACTTTTGTACAGTCTGAATCCTCTCTAAATGCCATTTACTAAACTAGCAAAAAAGCTACTTTATTTCACTTCTATTCTCTCATGTAATTAGTTTTTTCCTTTCAGCAGCTTTCTGCTCTGTCTCTGTTTCTCTTTGTTCCTGATACAGTTACACTCAGAAAATGAACTAGGAAATTAGCACTCTGGGGATAAGTAAATCATGTTTTTCTGTTACATTTCTTCTTTCCATCCCTCCTTAGAAGTTTTTTCAGGGAAGTCTGTACTGCAAATAGAATTTGTTATTGGAACTCACTTTGTTTCATTACCCCTAACAGACAGAAAAATTTAAATTTAAAAGATTTAAAATATCATAACTTAAATGTTACATTTTCTCCAAGGATATGGTTTGATGGGAAAACTTTTAAAAGAATACTCATTGAGGAGGGTTTTTTCCTTCTGTTGAAATGCTACAGTGGTGATGTCTACAAAAAACATTCCATGAAGTTATCAACAGATGAATGCCTAGATCCAGCAAAGCTTACGGTTGCACAGTTACACTTTCTCAAAGACAAATATTAAACACAGCCACAAATGTTTTCTGAATTAAGGCTGTAAAGAGGACTGCAGAGTTAAAATGCACTGAGAAGAAGTTTTTATAGAAATCTCTTTTTTTTTTTTTTTTTTTAAATCTGAAAAATGATTCTGATATCTTTGGATTGTCACTAAAGATGAAGGCGCTACATCTATGCAGGTAAATAGACCTGGGCCAAGCAGCATTCTCCCAAACAACTTACCCTGGAATATATGGACTACTGCATTATTTAAAATTAATTTTGAATGTGACCCATTTCAGAATGTAAATGTGTTTGATATTATGCATATTGGCCGAGCCATATTGTTGCACTCAGTGGCAGAGAACTGATCTAGACTTTTTTAATATACAAGGTGGAAGCCTTAGCCTTGCCTTGAGAAGTGTTTGGATCTATGTCCATCATTTTCAGAGATGGAAATAAATTCTAGCCAACTTAATTCTACCAGTAACGAGAAATCTTTTTCTCTGTAACTCAACATTTCATAATCAGTCTCTGAATACTTCCTCAAAATTCACATGGCTATTACACAATCACAAATTCAGATCTACTTGTACACATTTATGTACAAATACTTTTAGTTTTGGTGTGCTATTTTTTTTCCCTCAGAAATACGCCAGCAAAGAAACACCTGTATGTATGCGCAATTATATATATTCATGTCTTGTTTTTTCTGCTTGCTCATTCTTTGCAAAATTACATCTCACACTGATCCTTCTTTTAGAGGTGCCGTGCACAAACAATGTCTTTAACTAAGTGCATTAGGACCTTGCTTTTTTTGCAGGATTTTCAGTATTATCAAAATCTTCTAGCCAGACGTCAACCATGAAAATATTCCCACACTAAGCCAAGCTGCAGAAAAACTTTACCAAGATCCATGAGGATAGCAAACCATCAGGTTGTACACAATCCCCTCTGCCTGCCCAACTTGAAAGCATTGTTACATTTGGGCAGCAGAGAAAGCTAGGTAGTTAAAAAGCATGGGGAAGCAGCAGCAGTGAGACTACACATTTAATCAGTTATTGACAGTTCAGCTTATTATGAACAAATACCATGCCTCCTTTTATTTCATCACTATGTCCTATCTGCCACCCTCCTGTCCCTCAGCATTTTCGTCCTGGCAGGGCTAGTGCTTATTTCCTTTAGCTGTTCTCTTTCTGTGCCAAAGGCCCTCATGAGTGACTCTGGATGCTATGTCATTCCCCTTTCCCTCACACTTTCTTTTTTCTCTGGACTGAAATCCTGCTCAGGTCACCCAGTTTCTCCTCCTCCCCAATAACAGGGGCATCTATCATGGGCACCATCGTTCTCCTTGTTCCATTAAGACTGGACAAGACCAGTTTGTTAACTCAGCCCCCCAGTACTCAGTGTCTTGTTTACTGGGTCACCTTGCCCTAATTCTTTCCTCCCCAGTAGCAGCATTCATTACTCTCTTCTTAGACCAGGGGCCATGAGTATTGCCTTGTCCCATTCCTTGTTGATCCTGTTCTGCATTCATCTGCTCCTCTCCTTTCTAACCCAGGGGCAACTCCAGTCTTTCCTTCCCCAGCTCATTTCCTCTTTCTGTTCCATAACATTATCATTTTTCTGCAAAATACATTATCAATCCATTCTGTTCTATCAAGAGATCGCCAGGAGTTACCTCATATTTCAGGATGGCCTTATCAAGTGTGAAATGACCGATGGTTGGAGCTACAGTTATCACAGAAGTGTTTTAACCTGGGGCTGTGCTAAACAAATGACAAGGAATGCACACCTCCCCCTTTTCCATCCTTCTTTTTAAATGCCCTCAGACAATAGTTTTCTACATGTAAATTATTAGAGTAGTCCCTAAAAATATGGATGTGATTGAATATCATCTTCAAAACTACTACTTCATGAGTAAAGAAATAGACAAACTGACTTGTTTTGGGGTTTTCTTTAATGGCTGAAAACTCACGAAGTGGTGATAGTAAGGCTATCCTACAAGCATTTTCAGTGTTTCTGAACAACTTTTTTCATAGTGTATGTATAGCCTTGCACTTTAAAGATGTAATTAAATTCATTTCTTTCCCACTGGCTTTTCTTTCCTTTGGAACTGTATGGCCCAAGGTTTGTAACTGAGGAGAGTTCAACTATTCACCACAGAAAAGTGGTTTCAGAATTCACTGGACCATATACTGTCTGAGATAAAAGTGTTTTTGTCAAAAACCACAAAATATGGGAGGAAAAAAATGTTACCAAGAAGAGAGACTTAATTTCCTCTATTAGAGTATTTCTATATATTTTCTAGAATTTTTATTACCCATAGTATTTTGATAATGACCATAAAATCTGTTGCACTCACTTGATTCTCCCATTATGTATAAAAGAGCAATACTACAGGCTTTAGGTTAATTAGAGCATAATTCCCCAAGCAACATACATATGTGCTGGCACTAAAATGAAAACTTTAAGCTGGTTGGCTGATTTTAATACTGCTTTATCATTTACCATCTGTCAAAAAACAAAACAACAACAACAAAAAAAACCTAGTAGGCTATTCTGTTCCCTTCTGACCTCTTGCAGAGATAACACTCACTTGAGAAACACATGGTTTTATCAGGAAGACTTGAATTGTCACCCTGTCTTCTAATTTTGCACAATGCAAAATGGTACCACATACAAGGTAGTGAATACTATGACATACCATTTGGTCATGAGATCTCTTCACACTTTTCAAAATTGGATGTGTTTAATAGTGTTCTGTAATTTCCATGCATCTATGATAAACAGGCAATAATCTGTGCTCTGTTCTGTAGGTAATATTGCTTTTCCTCCAGTATAAACCCTTGCTCAGAATCCTGTGTGAGCAGGGAATGTTTAATACCCAGGCAAACTGCCTGCAATAAAACTATTTTGAGCTCTCTTGTAGATGATCTGCCCTTTAGATTAGTTCAGGTTCACACAGCTGCACAGCGAATAGAAATATTTCATAGCTCAATAAATGGGGCAGCTGGTATTTTGATTCATCTCAGAGCAATTTCACTGGGAATCAATAAAGTATGGTGTTCATTTTGAACAAAAGAGCACGTCTGATGGAATATTGTCATTGTCATCATGGTCAGGTTCTAGCAGACTACATATGAATGAATGTGTTTCCCAGTCTTACTTTTTCTCATCTTAATGTACACATTGGCATTTTACTTCCCTATCTGTAATGAGCTCACAAGTATTTGTAACAAAACAAACAAATAAACGAACAAAACCAGAAAAGGGAAAGAAGAAAAAAGATAAAAGGAAAGTGTTAAGCATTGTTTGTAGGCAAAACAAAAAGCAGTTGAGGTTTCCCTTTTTTCTGGGGGGAATTACCAAATAGGGATACTGAATAGTATCAACACTCCAGGAGCACCTCACTGTTGTACAATCAGATTTCCATTTTAAGTTCATCAGTGGTAACCTCTCTTCTCCCTGCTCTGTTTTTAACTTGGCAGGTTTTGTACTTGCCAGTACCATTCTTTTCTCTTCGTGTTGTTTCAGTCTAGTGGTCTCTGAAACAAGGCTTTAGTCTGTGTCAAGAACTTTAACTCGCACTTTTGTCTGTAGAAATAATACTTAAAAAATCTTTTTCTTCCTCTGTTTTCTTTGTCAGTGATGTTTCCTATCTTTTTTGTGAGATGTTGCTTGAAAGGCTATTGGCAGTATTTCAGATACTCTTTTATTTGTGAAATGCAATAAGAATTCATTTATTTTGTGGAGATGAAAAGATAGAACCAGGCATCATCTCTTTCAATAAAACATCATTTGAAGGCCACTGAAGGTCACATTTCTGGCTATTCAAGCGTGAGACTACATTTCTTTTTAGAAAAAAAAAAACCAAACCTGTCTTTTCCTTCCTTTGTTCCCTCCAATTTAAATAAGTTTTCCTTGTATCTTTTTCTCAAGCCTAATTTTCACTGATCATAAATTCCATTAATGCATAACATAGCTGAATTGGTAACTCCTCTTCTACAACCATGTAGTTTTTACTCATATGATCTCTTTTTAGCCTGGAATTCTCAGCACTTGGTCTTAGTCCAGAGTTTTTTTGCTAAAATGGAAGTTCATTCATCCTTCAGAGTTAGGACAGAAGAACATGTTCCTAAAAATCTTAAGGCTATTATTCACAGGAAACAGCTGAATAATAAAAGATGGTATGGAGTTAAGGATTTTTTTTTTTTCTGAGTAACTGAGTTAGCAAACAGAAGTTCTAAGCTCTTCTTTCTTTTTTTTTTCATATAGTTGATCATATCACAAAGTGAATATTTTGCAAAAAGATCTGTATGGGTTAAATTTTATTTTTGTTTTAAATCGCACCCTTTCAGATCCAGCCTTGATGTTGTGTTAATACCTCCTCGCTATACCTCAGCTCATTTAATACCTTGTCTCAGCAGGTCTATAATGCATCCAATTTTTGAATACTGTGTCCATCACTCCCATCCCATACAAGAGGAGAATGAAACAATTAAATTTTTTTGACCATTGATGATGGTGTTCCTAAGAGAAACTTTAGATAGAGGCAGAAAATTTCAATTTTTGTTCCAAACTCTGTAAGAAGGGTATATTAGCAGACTGGAGGAGTCAGGATACTGTATCTCCTAGAAAAACTCTGAAAAAGCCCGCACAATTTTAGTGTTTTTCATGAAGCTATGTTTCATCCCCATTCTGGGAATTTGTGGCTGGGGTTTGGGGCACAAGGAGCCCATTAACTTATAATAAAATATTGTCAGTGGGATAACCAAAAGGATTTCCTATCTCTGTGCATGATGTTCATACTCATACTTTCTATTATCCAAACAGTGGGATGAATACTGCCTGTAGACTCTGGTGGCCATTGAACACAAGTGGGATGTGACATGCAATTTACCAGTTGTTCTTATCCGTATTGTGATTTCTTTACACTAACATAATAGAGTTGTGTTGACTCTGGTTTGCTAGTAATTTCATATCACTGTGATTTTGGCAGAGTAAACAAAAATATTGCAGAAAATAAGGTGTGTTTATTGTAGTGAGGCATCTTTATTTAATTTATTTTCACCAACTGGGAAAATGTTTCTTTTATTTCTCAAAAGCCCTTGCAGCAGTAACTTTATCTTGAATGCCAGTATTCCCCATATTCCAAACATTTTTCATCCTCCTGAAAGCATTCTGAAGACACAGTTAAAATGTACTTGTGAGAGACTGTTATAGGAGTAGCCAGCAACAAAGAGAATGATGTTTTAAAGCTATATATAGGAGAAAGGGAACATTTATTTAACTTGCTGTTAAAATAAATTGAAACTCCTGGGATTTTCCTTTTTTATGTGATTTGACAGTGTGAAGAAAGGCCAAGAATCTTAAAGGTATTTGGATGTCCAGCTGCCTCTAAAGCCATGAACAAAGACATATAAGCCAAGCTATCTGTCTTGGTAAATAACAGTCATGTTACAGTGACAGGCTGTTGCCAGCTCAAAAACTTCTGTGTTTGGCTTTGTAGTCTTCTGTCTCAGGCCTGACAAAGAGCTTTTGTGTCCAAAAGCTTTCCACATTTCAGCTGAAAAGATTTTATCTTTTTACAAATCTGTAAATACCTATGCTCAAAAATGTAAGTAAGTCCTAAAAATCCTCCTCCAATACTCTTCAAATTCTGCTTAATTCTGGGTATGCCTACCCAGAATGGTTCTACTTTTTGCCTAGGTATCTGCAAAGATATCTCTGGAAGGACCCAGAGTCACTTGCATCTTGAGATGTAGGAAATGTGTTACTGAGGCCAAATCCACACAAGTCCTAGCAATTAGACTGAATTAGGAGACGGAGGAGAGCTTCATGTCTTGGCTCTTCATACTTCAGTGGAGTATGGATTCTCTGTTTCCAACTCCCCGGAGAGCAACACAAAGCCGTGAAACAGGCTAAACACATCTTCATTTCTCCCATTGCATCTGTGTCACCCTGCGGAGAGAAATGCAAGGCTCAAAGGCCAAAAGAAAGCAACTAAAGAAACAACGTGATTCTGCCTGAAGGGGATAGTGCTGACCAAAAGGAGGGAAATATTCTGGATCCCATCGCTCAGTTGTTTAGGCACTACTCATTGCTACCAAGATCACTGCTACATCAGAGACTCTGGCCACTTCAGAGCACCATAGCACCAGAATTCTCCTGGAAAAACATATGCAGTTATCCTGACAGTGGACCTGGGACCAAAGGAGATAACAGTGACTGCAAACTCCTCTAAGCCTTCATGGTTGCTCACTACCACCCCTTCTGATTTGAACTGAGTTTAGCCTTGGTAGCTGTTCTTCATTTGTGATTGGTTTTCATCCAACATACAGACTATTAACATTTCTGGTTGTGGTTAGCAGTAGAAAAACTCTTGCAGAAGATACCTTAATACAAAAAAGGCCATGATAGGAAGAGTCTGGAGATGTTTCTGGGAAAAACAGATATCAACACTAGCATTGCTGGAGAAGGGAAAGGCAATAGGAACAGATTTCAAGCCTGAGGAGTAGACTCACCAAAGGATTTAAGCACATAAATCAAGATACTTGCTCCTGTGTTTTAGTGGCAGTATTATTGTAGCTCAATTTGTATTTAGTGTTGAAGTTTGCTTTGTCTACTTCAGACCTTTGTGTGATCAAAGGGATACTTTGGGCTGAATATTTATATTGCCATGTGCATGTCACCTTCTGGACCTGACATTGCATCCCTCTTGGGCCATAGAAGTCTTAGCTGCCCAATGAATTCAACTCCAGGTTCATAAATTACCCAAAGACACATTATTGATATATGTTTCTATAATTAAAAATGAACACATTTAGCCATTATAAAACAATTTAAATTTCCCTTAAAATATAGTGAGATTTCCTTTATGACAAATCTCCAAGAAATATGTTTTTTTAACCTCTGGATGACAGTTTATCAACCCTGGATTTGTTTTTAAAAATGCTCTTTCTCCCGGGGATTAAAAAAAAAAAAAAAGTAGTGATCTTCAGAAAGAACATGAGAATGTTACAATGGGCTTTTTCCCACTGTCCAATGTCTAATGTATAGGAAATTACTGCCTACTACTGGTAAAGAGGCCAAATATGTGATTTGTATAACAGCCAACCAAATATGCTTTTAGCTGCCAGCACTTCAGAGAAAAAGAGAAAGAGAAGACAAACAGAAGGTAAAATCAATCAAATAACACGAATTCTGTGATCATCTGAAAAGTAATGGGATAATCCAAGTGCTATATTATTTTTGCTTGTGTTCTGTCACATTTTAAATTTCTTTCTTATTTTCATGTGATATAGTAAAATAAAGATTTGAAAGGGGTTTTTTTCCCCCTATAATTTCTAATCTTCTTTGAAAATTTAATATTGCTTATTTTAGTGGTGCAGCATTTAAATACAACACAGTAGCCTGGCTGTATATAGAACTGTAGTCAACTTTTTAAAAAAACTTCTGCAAAAGCAATGAACAAGTCCCAGACTGAGCAAAACAATTTTTCTTCAGAAATGGAAATATAGTAAAAAATTATAGGTAGAAGTAAATTCCTAACTTGTTCTTTTGCAGGCTGTCAGATGTGGTGTCTTTGAAGGCTAAGCTGGCAGGTAGCAGGAAAGGCACTGGGGGTTTTCTGCAGCAATTCTTTTCCTCCATGTGCCCTTCTGGAGCTAACCCCTCTTTCAGAGTTTCAGGTCAAAGTGGTTATTCTGTAATTGTTGTATGTTTCCCTTCTCCAGCTAATTCCTGCCTGTTGTATTTTCTTTTCAAAGAGTAGAATAAATAGCAGTTATTTCTTCACTTGTAACTTGTTTCTCTGAGGCAAGATACAAAGCCATAAAACTCAGAGTGACTTAAGAAACTTCAGTTGGTATAAAAAGAAGTCATTGAAGATCCAAACACAGAAATACAACTGGAACTACTGTTGAAGACTGGGAGTCTCTCCTCTCCAATTCAACATACCTAGTGAGAAAGAGAGATGAGTGAGTGAAAGAAAGAATGACAGAAAAGTAGGAGAGTGAAAGAAAGAGAGACCTTGAAGATCTTCATATCCTAACTTCAAAAGTGCCCAATAGACACTGCTCCAAATTTTTCAAAAAATCCGTACTAAAAAAGTTTCATAATCTCCCTCAGCAATATGTTCCTCTGCTTAACTATCCCTTCTCTTAGAAATTTCTCTAATATCTAACCTAATTTCCCTCATTGAAGCTTTGGCATTTTATTTCTTGCCCTATTCCATAAAGAAAAGTCTTTGTCTCTTCGCAGGTCCAAGAAATATACAGATTTTGTATTTCCCCTCATTCTTCCCGTAGCTGGACTAAGCCAAACTCAGTTTCCCTGACTTTTTCTTGAAGGTCTCATTTTCTAGACTTCCAGATATTAATGAGATTCTCCATCACACTATGTCAAAATTGGCTCATGTCTTTCTTGATTGTGCAGACCACCCTTTCAGCAGCTCTGAATGTTATGAAAGGACTGCTTCACTATTCACTCGATTCACAGACTCATCAGCATAAATATCAGTAGTTTCACTAGAAATTTGGAGTCACAGATTGAGATTCATCTGACCAAATGCAGATATCTAAAATCTGATCTGGTTACCCAAGCTCATTTGTGTAAGTGAAATGGGCAGCTCTGAAGCATGATTTAAGTCACCCAAAAGGAGATGTCTACATTTGTGTAAGAGACTCTTAAAAGGAAAACAGACCTAAAAGTGCCTATTTTTTTTCCTTTAACTATGTAGGGATCCTAGAGTTAACCAACCAACTCTGGTTGCAGTTTCCTAATTGTCAGTAATAGGAACCTATAGCATCATATGTTCAGAAAAAACAGGTGATTAGGGCAGAATTTTGCTGATTTCATGTGCATTATTAAAGAGAAGCAGGCAACTGTTTCCTCAAGAATTTCATATTTGCCTTTAAAAACACGGCTAACCTTCAGAAGCTGTACAGTCATTCACTCGGACATAGGATGTTACTGTAGGATTGAACATTTCTTTAGGACAATGAAGTCAAAGGGAGAACTAGGGGACAGAGTTAGGTGAAGCAACTAAGATTTATCATTAATTAGTTTTTTCCTATAGCTCTGCAGTTTGGCACATACATGTCATCTTTAATAAATGGTGTCTGTTTCATCTGTAATATGCATGCAATTTCTTATACTGAGGTAAATTCTTTTGATATCTGAAAATGCTTTTCCAGTAAACCTAGTTCTCTCTCTGGGAACATTGGCGCCCAGTGACTTGAATAAAAAACAGCAAAATGCAGAATAAGGGAAGAGGGCTTAAATCAAGAATGTAAACCAATTAGGTATTTTCATGGTTGGCCTTTGAGCTTCTAAATATAATGCTTGTTGTTCTGTTTCCAAAGGCATCAGCCCTGTCACCCTCGCTGACTACCTCAGCTTTTTTTCATGCCAGCACTGAGGGCTGTTTTCTTCTGTTCTGAGGCTTCAGCCAATCATCATCATGTGCCCTTCCCATGTGTCCCTCTCTTCCTTTCAGCCACCAATGTTCTTAGACTCTTTTTTCTAATCAAACCTTTTAACAGATGATAAAAGGGCAGAACATATGCAAATTATCTTAGTGCAGTGGATACTAAATATCTGAATCAGCAACATAACTTCCAACTACCGCAGTAATTAATCTCTTACTTATGACTCATTGTCAACCGTACACTTTTGGAGTGCTGACAGATATAGCTGGCATCCAGCAGTGAATAATGTTTCAATGGTCTCTTATAGGCTTGGATACAATTTAAAGCTATGAATTACTCAAAATAAGATATGGTAATGTATAAACATAGACAGTTAAAATTATTTTATTCCATCTTAATTACCTATTTTTACTTTTTTATTACTACTTTGATATTAAAGAATTGAAAGTGTAGAATATTGTGCTCATTTGTCATGTACTTAAACACAACCTAAGCTGTTGGACTTTGCTGAATGGTATCTATTAAACAGAAATATTTGTCAGAAATATCCTCATTACTCAGCAGTCGATGCCATTCACTACCTTAGGCCAAACTGGTTCCCTGTGATGATGCACAGTTAGGTATATTCCCACTGCATATGGTTAAGTAAAGTATAGAAAGCTACCTGTGAATCACTGAAGCATACTTTGCTTACTAAACTTTCAGCCTTCTACAATTTTAGTGAGGGTTTTCCTTCCCACTCCATGGAAATTACTTTCAGTGAGGTAATTAAACACTTTGAGCATGTGCATATTAAAAATATGGTAGATTAGATTAGGCAGATATTTCCTGACCAAACTGAAATGGATGATACCTACTCAAGGGTCTTGAAACTGATTTTCAGGGCATTCAAAACTGGGTTTTAAAACAAATCAATCTCTTATTTGAACATATACATTATCAGACTGAATGCTGTATCAATAACCCTCCCATGTCGATTTGTGGCTATCCCATGCACCTGTGGGATAATTCTTGTAACAGTATGAGGCATGAAAACAAATCCAGTAGGGGTCTTCTTGCTAAAAATAAGTGTACTCAAGTAAAAAAAAACCAAAACTTTGTAGCATGAATACTGTTGAACTCAAGGCGATGTTAATAAAAATCTTTCTACAGTTCACAAAGGAAAGGGTCTTCAGATCTCCAAGTCTTTATTCTTTGTCTATTTCAGGCTGGTTAGCCTATTCTATCAAGTCTTCATATCAATAACATTTATTCTGTTATCTTCTGCAATATATGGAGCAAAACTAGCTCCAATTTGAGACATCATTCCTGTTGTGTGTGCAGTTCCTATTTTTGGCACAACATTTGCATGTGTGTACTCAAAATCTTTTAACGTTTGATCCATTGCACATTCACAGTTGAACTGTTCACAAAAACAGACTATGCAGAAGTTAGTTAATATAACCTCCTTTAACAGATTACGATGGGGGAAAAAAAAAAAAAGACCCTAAATAAGTGTGCAAGATGGACATAATGAACCTCTCTAAAGAATGTCCATGTTTCTTTACTGACTACAGGGAACATCAAGATAGGTGGTTTATGCTAATGCTAGAATTAAACTGATTTAGTTAGAGTTAGCTGACAAGAATCACACCCACGGAGATGTAGTCATCTCTCTCAACACAGGAAGATGACATGTTTCCTAATTTTTGACACTTGACAATTGTAATAACAGAGTTGAAAGTTGGGTGGGTAGGGTCAAAACTGTGAAACAAGATGAAAGAATTATTCTTATCAAAAATATTTCACAGAAAACTGCTGTTTAACAATAGTAACTGCTGTTGCTTATTAATAACATCCACTTTCATGGAAAAAGATAATAAAAACAATTGAACACGTTATAAAGTTTGATTAGTTAATTTAACACCATTTTTTTTCAAAACACAGAAGGAAAAGACTTGCTGCACGAAGAAAGCAGCCTGTGTAAGTAGAGAGACTGTATATCTTGCTATCTTTTAAATCACAATGACTTTCTAAAACATCCATATCACTGTTGATTCAATTTCTTTAACAAACTTTAATCTTTTTATAATTTGCCTGTGCACAGATTATTTCTTTTTTAAATTATATTTGTTACAGCTTTTCTTTTGTCAAGTACTTCTTGGTTTGTATTTTTGACAGAAAAAAAAAAAAAAGCATGTTTTCAAAATTCATTTATTTAGATAAAAACAAATTTACTATTTTTTATCTTTGTACACAACACCATGGTGAATTTCCACTTTGCACCAAGCTTCATCTTCCTGTAGCATAGCCAAATACCATTTTTCTGTGAATTAAACAACAGTTGTAGATGGAAATAAAACCTTTTCAGAGAATTGTTAGTAAACCTCACCACATCTCAGCTTTCTCCTAAAGCAGCTAATGTCTTATTCAGTGCTCAAATCAAAGATATTTGCTATATTAAGTACTGTATCGAAACCCTTAGGCACTTTGTCAAGAAGTTTGTTTGCCTTAGGGGGATTTTCATTGACATGAAAACTGGGCAAGTAGAGGGTGTTTACTAACAGAAAGCAAATGCTGAACTTCTGTTCAAAGAGACTGGCAGGAGACAGTTTATATCTCCTTACAACAACTGACAGTTTACATCCGATAAGTTTTTTGTATCTAGAAGAATGTGGACCATAATTCCTCTTGCTATCTGTGAATTCTGTAAAGAATTGAGAGTTCAACTGGCTAAGACATTCCAAAATGTCAAAAGCACGCATTTTCTTCCTGCTTTAGATACAGGTCAGCATGAAAATTTGTTAGGAGTCCACTCAAACCAAAGTAAATACCTTTAGGTACTGTAGAGCTTTTGTAACGTCTCATAATGTTTATGTGTCCACAGGGAACACTGCTTTCCTGAAAGAAAGACAAAAACCCAAAGAGGGGGTTTGGGCCCATGATTATAAACATGGTGTAAGAAAGAAAAAGTACTGTAAGAGAGGCAATGAGCTTCTTTAGATCTGGAAAGTATAGAAATATCAGTTCAAATTTAACCAAAGTCAATATCCATATAATTCCATGAAGATTGGAATACAGTCATTAAAGTTTTTATAAATCTGAATTGTAAAATAAGGTAGATATGCTCATTATCCACAAAAATAGAACTGACACAGCTAGATACTTTTTTCCTTCTCCTCTGCAGAAGTAGATATTGTTAACTTTCTTGTCTAGACAGAGGAAAGTAAACCTGATACTGATGTGAGACTTAAAAGACTAGGATGAGGTGGGGTAAAACAAAAATCACACTTTCTATATTCCTCCTTTTTCCTTTCTTGTCCATTAATTTTCACATTTCCTGAACACCATTTCCTTCTTCCACAAAAGAAAGTATCTTTTGAAGAATAAGATAATAGTCTCTTTCTAAAGGGGAAGCCAAACAAACAAGCCTGCTTTTTCATCATGGTGTAGTATCATGATGTCAAGAGAGCACACTCAGGCTATGCATGAATGTAAAGGCTTGAGGATTAGAAAAAGAGTTCTCCTCTAGATTAGTGACTCTGAATACAGCCTCCTCTTTTTCTGCTATTGAGTAAGAAGGACAAGGCACAGTTCATGTGACGCCAACAGAACAGGAATTTTTGCTGCTGCTGACGTCAACATTCACACATGAATGCAGTCTGGATGGATCTTCAGCTAAACATTATTGAGAAGAACTTGTTACCCAGGAAATGTGAGCAGATGGAGGAGGCAAATGCAAGAGAGTAAATATTATTAGCTTGGTTCTATTTTGTCCTCAGTGGCAACATTTCTGTTCTTCCATGAAGACCAGAAGATCAGTCTGAAGATGAAAAATACATTGATGGTATTTGACTCATTCTCTTTCTAGTATTCAGCAAGCAGTTATGCTGTGCACCACCACCAGGTCTGCTGATCTCAAAGGTCAATCATTCTATATTTTGAGTAAGTGCTTATTCATGTCCTCCTAAACAATTCCTTGTGTAGTATGATGTAAGCAAATGATTCAAAGGTTCTCAAGCTTTTCCTATGCACCACTTTTATATTTTTCAGTTTTTGCTTTTTCCCTCATATCTTTTGTACTTTTAGATTCTACCTTTTTTGTGTCCTTTTCTCACTTGAAGGAAGTACAAAATTTGGACCCCTCCCCCAAAGTACTTATTTTACTAAAAGACTCTTCCCCTTTCATTAGCCAGACATTCATGCAGTAGATGTGAATGAAGAGGGACTGAAGGGAGAAAATGAGCCGAAGGTTACCTATGCCTTTTAAAGCAGTTGGAAATTTATTGATACTAGAGATGTGCAGTCTTCAGAACACAGCTCCAGGTTACAGTCTCCCATGATTACCATGAACACTGTCAAGCAAATTTGTGATTTTGCAAATATCTTGACCATTCTCTTAAAGAGCAACTTCATTAATTCCCGCCTTTCTTTTCATACCTCTCTAACCTATTCCTTCTTTCTTCAATGTCCCCTACAGCATGATTAAGTTTTTGAATCCGGTAGCGGTAAAAGTAGGGTTGTCTTTGGTGATAGGTAGTCCGTGTTCCCTTTAAAATATCCAGAATCCTACAATGGGAAATAAGATCACTGGCTTCAGGAAAAGTACTGTTTTCCTGGAAAATTATTCTTGTGTTCTCTTGAAATTAAGATGCCACTGAGATCAGATTTCAAAGAATCTTTCTCCTCTGAGATTTGTGAATGTAGAAATGCATTTCAAAACACTCAGCTTGTTTTAAACCTACTCATTAAACTCTCCTTGTTTTTCCTCAGGGACTTCTCAAAATTAACCCAGATGGGTGTTGGATTAATGACTGGTGGTGCGTTCCCTTGTATTGTGGGCAGAGAAGATTAGGATCGGCACCTGTTTTTTTGACATTTCTGGCCAGGCATCAACATAGATATTCAGTGATAGTACAATGTTCCTTGGTGCTGGATGCCCATGCCCATCTGTGAGGATGGCGTTGTTCCCATCTGTGAGTTCAGAGTGCCTTTGTCTATGATCAGTGGTTGGTTTAATTGGGCAGCCTATATTGGAGCGAAAGTGCTATTACTTCCCCACCACCCTCTCATGTGCCAGAATGAAGCTGTGGTGACACCTTCCTCATCCCTACTGTCACATGTTGATATTTATATAAGCCTGAACAGCAGAATGGAAGGAATCAGTCAGTATTCACAATGACTGCTAACTGCCAAACAGACATATTTGTATTGCAGCAGATGACGGAGAATTTGAGTTTGAAAGTGTATATAAGAAAGGCCTTTTTAAAAGCTCCCTGTGCACAGGTCCAGAAGGCATACAGGATCAGGAAACACACTAAACCATTGAGGAGTATTTTGGACTGTGCTTAGGAAGAACACTGATAAACAGCTAAACTGGAGGTAGATACTCTTGATCAACTGGCAGCAATACAAGGGATTCTTTTTATTCAGCAGAGTAAAACACTGTTGCCCAAAGACCATGCCATTCAGTTAAATGCAAGACAGAACTGGCTAGATCACATCAGGAGAGAGAGAGGGAGCGTGCTGACATCTGGACCTTTTGAGGCATTAAATGATATTAAAGTCAAAGTCAAGCTGGCTGAGGCTCCGGTCCACTGTACTTCCCCTGCAGTCTACAATTTGGCTTGCAATGTGCAAAATCCAGGTATCCTGAGTGTATTTCAACAGCAGCAGTGAAAAATTGAACATACAAGTGGAAGAGGAGAGTTTACAGATCATGG
>NW_010322370.1:0-3845 GCF_000700745.2 Antrostomus carolinensis
AAAATCTGATTAAAAAGCAAATATTTTATATCTAACATACTTGTTAAGAGTCAGAGTTTCTTTTAATTACATTCCTGACATATCTATGTGTTTTTTTCTTGAAGGAGAGAGAAAAGAAAAGCCAAAAAGGGGTTTTGAAGTAAAAGGAGATGAGGGGTAAAGAGGAAAGAGGAACAGGGGGACAGAGAGAGTAAGAAATCCCAGCTGTTTTGTCACAGCATAACTATGTGTCTTTTGGTAAGATCACTAATCAGGTAATCATTTTTTCATTACTGTGGCATATTTGCACCACTCTGTTTTGTCTACCATCTGCTACCAAGACAACTTCATTCCTGAGTGGCATCCAAATTCAGAACAACATTTCCCCCTTTGCCAGGTGCTGTCAGTATCATCTACAAAAACTCCTATTTATTCTCTGTTTCCTGTGCTCCTAAAGACTATGGAGAAGTACTCTGAATTTCTGGGGCAGGAATCCTAGGTATCTCTACCAATTTTTTTAATTCTATTTGGCATCTACCTTACAGAGAGCTAAAGCACTTTATCCTGTTGTATAGAAGAATACAATCTTGTGTGTCTGAAGCCACTGACTGTCATGTGGAAATCATGGCTTCAATTTTTACCACATGGGTAGAGTTCCTGTGTAGCTACTTAAGTGCTCTGAGTTTCTGTTCCTCATGGCTTAATGACACAAGTTTACTTACCACCATTAGGGCTCTGTGGGTTGAATGAAGTCTGACTGATAACAGAGAAGTGAACTCTTGGAGGTGGCATCCAGGGATGCTTCATCCCTGTTTATCATGCACTTTCAGTCTTTTGTAGGATTTAAAAGACTATATTCTGATGCCGTCTCACTGTCAGGAGTATCCTTCCACTGTTTTGATGTTCTTAGATGCAAGAACAGGGCTGTCAAAATAGAGAGGTCAGCCTTTTTTGACTGAAAGAAGAGCTATGTTTGAAAAAGTGTTATCGACAATGAAAACAAGCAGAAAAAATGGTGACCTTAATGTCAGGAGAGAAACATATATCAAAACTTCTGTGTGGGAAGACAAGTTTAGTAAAAATCAAGCAATTACATGACAAAATAAAGACTCATTGAGTTTTGTATGTGTTAAGAAATACTAATAAAAAGAGCAGGAGATGTATGAAGACATGAACCTCATCTTAGGTACACAACATTTGGTGCATCAAAAACATCAGATAAAACATCTGATGGAACATGACAGGCACAAATAATACACGAACACTTAGAGCAGGTTGCACAAGATTTCTGGCTCATAGCTGCAGCTGTTGTAGTGCAGTTTTCAAGTCAGAAAATGGAAAACCTTGCTTTGTCAACATGTTTTCCATACCCATGTTGTGCAAATCTGCTAGAATCCTTGTTGTTCATAGTACCTAAATGTTGACTGTCATAAGCAACATGGGAAACTCGTTTCATTCTGTGTTTTCATTATAAAATTGAAAGAAAATGCATTTTCCTAGCTACTTGGAGACATAAATTCATCAGAGATAAGATCAAAATTACCCATCAGAGAAAACCCACTCCTTGGAAAAACATCCCCTGATTTCAACTCACAAATATCACAATTTGCTGTTATAAAAGCATGAATCGACTTCTGGTTTAAAATAAGAATGATTTGGACTTCCGAAAAGAGCAAGGAAATATTGGAAATTATACCCATTTCAGCCAGATCTTACATATTAAAAAGGCAAGTGTAGAAAACTTCTGTGTTATAATTGCCAAACATATTGGAGCAATATAGAGAGGCCTGTTTCCAAAATAATTTAATATTTGGACAAATATGTATAACATTTTTTTTTTCAAAAACACTACAGATTCTCTTGCAAATGAGAAGACTATCTTACAAGTAATTACAGGAATCACACTTATTCTTTATAGATGATGGTAATATCTTATAAAATGAATGGTAAAAGCAAAGGTTTTGAAGAGTATGTTTCTAGGGTTTACACTAGTACTTTTTAGATTAAGCTAAGCTATGGTAGCTTTGACAAGAAGATTTGTGTGAATTATCAGCTGGGAAGATACTGGCTAAGAGAAGAATATACTATTTAGAAGTTATCCCTTTAGCTATAGTAGTGTTTGAGAAAAGTAGGTTTAACTATAGCTAATAGTTCTAACAGAGCTTCTTTATTCTCTCAAATAAAATCTGTTCTGCAAGTACTGGGAGAGCTGGTGTTTATATATTACCTTTTGTAGTGGAAGTAGTTATTTTTCCCTGCTAGTATGGGAACTGGGTGAATACTAGATAAATGTATTCAAAAACATGTTCGCTGCATTCAGTTCCCAAATCTTGTGTGGTTTTCTTGTGGTTTTTGTTTGTTTATTCCCTGCTCCTCCCCTCACATAAGCAAATCATTTTAGCATGCCATGAAGTTTGGGGAGAAGTTGCTTTTTAGGACAGATGAATTAATAACAGGATCCTAATCAATAACAGCATGTAAAAGACTTTGGAAATCCAAAGCATGTGAATAATCCTTTTTCATTTGAGCAGAACTATTTGATACTTAGAAGTCTGTGGGTCACTGTCAGTATATTTTTGTAGTGGTACATGTTCCTGGCCAAAGTGCTAGGTGAATTGTATGTCTACACATTTGCTTTGTGCCTTTATGATGAGGAGGGGCGTAATTAAGAGGCCTGGGATACAAAGATAGTGACAGCACCTGTGACTTTAGTGCTGGTAAAGCAATTACTGCTGATCTCAGCTTATACAAGCTGTGGAGAGGAACATGGAGGGTGATGGAATAGGGTGAGGAGGGTGGAAGATGCTTAGAGATGTGTAGTGTACCCTGCTCCACTATAAAACCCACATCAGAGGGTGTGTATGTGTGTGTGTGTAGGGCAGAGAAGTAGGGAGTTGAAAGGAAGGTAGTGATGAGACACAACTACCCTAAGGACTCTGCTCTGAGCACAACACTGTGAAGAAGATTTTCCTAAGCACATACAGGCCTTGTGGCTTCATGGTGAAGGACCATCTTGAGAAAAGGTGGCCAACAGTCAACAGCTTTAGTCACCAAGGGGGAATGTCAGACAACAAAAGCCACAGCAGTAGGTCATTGAAAAATAATAGGTGATAAAGGAGAGAGGAGCCTTTGCTGTAGTGGGAGATGACTCCACAGGAGTTTTGTTTTGCTGAGTTGAGTCCTATCACAGGGAAGTCTCTGAAATAAAAGACTGGGAGGATCCTGAAAATCAGATGGGGTCTGATATCTGGGATTGCTAAATTAACATTAATATAGTGAACAGCCACATTTGCACAGATAATTCCCATGCTATGAAAATACAATCACTAAGTATTGACAACATGAAAGTAGAAGTTATAAGTAGGCTGTCAGTAGTGGGAGGGAAGATGGTTTTTATTTTTGCTCTTTATTCATATAATCATCTTAAAATCATGGATTATGAAGTATAGTCTTTTTCTTGTGTACTACACAAAACAGACGGCATAAATATATAATGCATTTTTATATGGAGATATATGTATGCATACATACACATATATGTGTGTGTGTGTTTATGTATTCTTGCCCCAGACTTGCCTTTATCCGAGTTCTCTGTTCTAAGCATACTTTTATAGGTTTTATTTCTCTGACAGCTGTGGACGTTATCATGAGTATTCTTCCTCCAGTGCTGAGGCACACTGAGTTTGTCAGATTAGTTTTGACCCTTCCTCAGGGGGTGAGAAAATGCCTGTCCTATCTGGATGCTCATTAGCACTCAGAACTGTCCCTGTTATACTTGCAGCATTTGAAGCCTTTCCTGATAATGATCTTGATGGTTTCAGTTGGCAGTTCTTGTTTTACTAGCTATTTTATTGTACTCCCATACT